>NW_017682553.1:1175-2514 GCF_001879085.1 Nicotiana attenuata | reverse complement strand
AAAAGAGAGAGACCCCTCCAGCTAAGCCATCCATCGAGGAACCCCCTAAGCTGGAACTGAAGCCATTGCCAACCCACCTCAGGTATGAATTTCTGGGTCCTGACTCCACATTACCTGTTATTATCTCATCTGGTTTGTTAGATGTGCAGGTTCAACAGCTTCTACAGGTACTAAGGGAGTGCAAAACTGCCATTGGGTGGACCATGGCAGACATCAAGGGGATCAGCCCCGCCTACTGCATGCACAAGATTCTGCTGGAAGAGGGGCACAAACCTTCCAGGGAACATTATAGAAGGCTGAACCCGAATATGAAGGAAGTGGTGAAGAAGGAAGTGATAAAGTGGTTGGATGTGGGAATCATTTTCCCAATCTCTGATAGTAGCTGGGTTAGCCCAATTCAATGTGTTCCTAAAAAGGGTGGCATGACGGTGGTGAAGAATGACAATAATGAACTTATCTCAACAAGAACCGTCACAGGCTGGAGAATCTGCATAGATTATAGAAAGTTGAATCTAGCCACCAGGAAAAACCACTTCCCACTTCCCTTCATTGATCAAATGCTGGATAGATTGGCAGGGAGGTCACACTTTTGCTTCTTGGATGGGTACTCAGGGTACAATCAGTTCTCCATCGCCCCTGAGGATAGAGAAAAGACCTCCTTCACATGCCCGTACGGAATTTATGCCTTCAGGAGGATGCCCTTTGGCCTATGCAATGCACCCGCCACATTCCAACGGTGCATGATGGCCATATTTACTGACATGGTAGAAGATATAATGGAGGTGTTCATGGATGACTTCTCCGTGGTGGGGAACTCATTTGAGGATTGCCTAGTGAATTTGACGCGTGTGCTGAAACGGTGCATCGAGACTAACTTGGTTCTGAATTGGGAAAAGTGCCATTTCATGGTACAAGAAGGCATAGTCTTGGGGCACCGGGTGTCAAGCAAAGGAATAGAGGTTGATAGAGCAAAGGTTGATGTCATAGCAAAGTTGCCGCCGCCAACTTCAGTCAAAGCCATAAGAAGCTTTCTTGGACATGCCGGATTCTACCGGAGGTTCATTAAGGACTTCTCCAAAATCGCCAACCCTCTCTGTAAGTTGTTAGAGAAAGATCACCCTTTTGTATTTTCCGATGAGTGCAGGGTAGATTTTGAGGAGTTGAAGCAAAGGCTGGTCACAACACCCATAATCGTTGCCCCCGACTGGGAGCAACCGTTCGAATTAATGTGTGATGCTAGTGACTACGCGGTGGGGGCAGTGCTGGGCCAGCGGAAGGACAAATTGATGCACCCAATCTACTATGCTAGTAGGATGCTGAGTGGAGCCCAGTTGAACTA
>NW_017682553.1:0-248 GCF_001879085.1 Nicotiana attenuata | reverse complement strand
AAAAAAAAAAAAAAAAAAAAAAAAAAAAAAAAAAAAACTGGGCGTTAGAATCAGAGAAGGGCCTCAACCGCGGTTCCACCGCGACCGCGGTGAAACCGCGGTCAGAAGGCCTCGCGAAATATCACTGCTCGCGGTTCTACCGCGACCGCGGCAGAACCGCAGCAGTCACAGATGCGGCCAGGTAAGTATTTTTTTTATTTTTATTTTTTTTCTTTTTTTTTAACACCTTCAAACCCCCCCCCCCCCTT
>NW_017682552.1:5914-9696 GCF_001879085.1 Nicotiana attenuata | reverse complement strand
GTATTCATACCCCAAACCAAAAGTGGTACCATGTTTCTTCAGCTTGATGGGTTTGGCGATTCCCTGGAGGTTCTTGCCGAGCCCCTTGCCAGGTTCATATCCGCTCCAATTCAGTATACTTTCGATCTTGTCATCCCACCACTTATCCTTGTCTACGGCGTTGACTCGCTCAATGTGATGGTAGGTTTCTCCGCCTATCTTCCTTCTTCCTCCGATTGCTGGGATGGTCTGGCGACTGTATATGGGATTACTACCGTCGCCATGAATAATCACCTCTTGGTGATTCCACTCGAACTTCACTGCCTGGTGTAGGGTTGATGCTACAGCTCCAGCGGCGTGAATCCAGGGCCGTCCCAACAACAGATTGTAGGACGCTGGGATGTCTATCACTTGAAAGTCGACACGAACCAAGTTGGTCCCATCTGCAGACACAAACTGATTTCCCCAATGGTGGACCTTTGGGAGCCGTCGAAAGCTTTGACGTTGATGGCTCCATCTTTGATCTCATGCAGGCTTTTCCCTAATGTTCGGAGAGTCACCAAGGGACAAATGTTGAGGCTGGACCCTCCGTCAATCAAAATCCTGGTGATGAAATAATCCTCACATTGCACAGTGATGTGCAGCGCCTTGTTATGGCTCAACCCTTCAGGTGGCAGCTCATCTTCATGGAAAGTAATTTTGTGACTTTCCAATACTTGCCCACTATGTTCGCCATTTCTCCTTCGTTTATATCGCTGGGTACATATGCCTCACTCAGTATCTTCATCAAGGCGTTTTTATGTGTATCAGAGCTTTGTAGCAGAGCTAGGATGGAGATCTGTGCTGGCGTATTGTTCAACTGATCGTTGACTGAGTACTCCTTTGCTTGTATCTTCCTCCAGAGGTCATCAGGAGGAGTTTCGGTGGATCGTCCAGAGGCCTGCTTACTTGATTCAACCAAATGTTTCAGAGTATAAACCCTGCCAGTTCGGGTCATACCCTGTGCTGCAATTGCTTCTCCAGATTTGGTTTTCCCTTTCCTCCTCGCCTCGGCGGTGTAATCCCAAGGAATGGCCTTCGTATGGAATGGTGCTATGGCTGACATTGCCACCGGGATGGGTACCATTGCTTTGGGAGGTAACACAGCAACTTCAAATGGTACAGGTGCTTTTGGGACCCAAACTCAACCTCAATCGGTTCTGGCGTCTTTGTAGAATACGGTGTTTCAAACTCGAGTGGTACGAACATGTTTACTTCAGCATCCCCAGAAGGCTCAGTCCCACACCCTGACTTCAATGATGGGAACAACCTCTGCACTCCGGCGCTCCACTGAACAACAGTTCTCCGCCTTACTATATTTAGAATAGTGGTCAATCCTTCGTGGGTTACATTCGTAACTTAATGTAATGTTATGTTCATGCGGTGATATTCTATCTTTCCAAGAGTAAAATTTTTTGAAGTTCAATTTTTTCAGAGGGCAAGGCAATATGAATGTTCTATCATGTTCCATCAATACTCTAAAGGGGTTATACGATATATCCGGTGTGGAAGTAGGCCAACATTTCTATTGGCAAATAGGGGGTTTCCAAGTACATGGCCAAGTACTTATTACTTCTTGGGTTGTAATTGCTATCTTATTAGGTTCAGCCACTATAGTTGTTCGGAACCCACAAACCATTCCGACCGGGGGTCAGAATTTCTTCGAATATGTTCTTGAATTTATTCGAGATGTGAGTAAAACTCAAATTGGGATTAAGAGTGACTATTGGTTTCTTTGGATCGTCACCCTCCACAATCAATCCAATCGACCCTTTGGGGTCCCAATCATCTTCTATTTCTATCATATGAATGCCTCCCCCTTTGTGGTCAGGCAGAGGGTTATTGCGGACGTTCGGAGCAGGCTCCTTTGCTACAATGGTTTTGTTGTCAATCAAGGCCTGAATCTTGTCCTTCAGGGAGCGGCACTCATCAATGGTATGACCCTTCATGTCGGAATGGTATGCACAGGTTTTGCTCGGGTTGACCCATTGGGAAGGATTTTCTGGAGTTATGGCGGGGATAGGGGTGACGTAACCAGCAGCTTTGAGCCTTTCATACAGCTGGTCGATTGGTTCGGCGATGGCGGTGTATTGCTTGGGAGGTCTATGGTCGAAGTTAGGGCGCGGTCTAGGGAAGTTTTGGCGAGGTGATTGATAGTGAGAGGGCTGAGCATTATAGGCTTGGTAGGCGGGTGCGGGTTGGGAATATCTTGGTGAGGTAGGTTGATATGTGGGAGGTGGAGATGATTGGTAAGTAGGTGGTGGAGCTTGGTAGGAAGGCGGGGGTGCTTGGTAATTAGGGGTAGGTTGATATGTGAGAGGAGATACTGGGTAGGTTTGGTATTTTATTGGGGATTTTGTTCTCTGTGCAACCATCACGGCACTCACATCCTTTTTCTTGGACGTGCCACCAGACTGTAGAGCCTTGTTGGTAGCCTGCAATGCCTCGAAATTAGTGACCATACCACTTTTAATGCCTTCCTCGATCCTTTCCCCTAGCTTGATGATGTCGGTGAATTTCTAGCTTTCAATCAGCATCAACCTCTCATAATATTGTGGGTCCTGAGCTCGGACGAAAAACCTGTTCATCTGTTCTTCTTCTAAGGCCGGCCTGACCTTAGCCGCTTCTGATCTCCAACGAGTAGCATACTCGCGGAATGTCTCTGTAGGTTTCTTCTTCAAATTCTGGATGTAGAATACATCTGGCGCATTCTCCATATTGAATCTGAACCTGTCCATGAAATCGGATGCCATACCTACCCAGCTTGTCCACTTCTTGGGGTCTTGGCTAATGTACCAAGATAGAGCATCCCCTTTCAAACTTCTCATGAAGAGCTTCATGCGAACCTTTTCATCTTTTCCGACTTCAACCAGCTTATCGCAGTATGTCCTCAAATGGATTCTGGGATCCCCTGTGCCATCAAACATTTCAAACTTGGGAGGTTTGTACCCCTCCGAAAGTTCGACATCTGGCTGAATGCAAAGGTCCTCATAATTCAGCCCCTCGATACCTTTGTTTCCTTCAACACCCTGGACTCGGCTAGTCAGCTTTTTGAGTTCTGCGGCCAGGTTCCTGATGAGAGAGTCTTTGTCATCAGACTCCGGTGTGCTTGATAGGTTGAGTATATTCTGGTATGGTTTCCACATAGATGGGGGTGTGGTGGGGATGATCATTTGTGGAGTTTAGTGGTTCGGGCATGAGTAGTGGGGTGTGGTTCGAAATGTGGCACGTGTTGCAGTGGTGATGGGGAGCGGATTTGTTTTGTGGTTTTGGGATGTTTTGTGGAGGTGTAGGATTTGGAGCATTCACATCCGGGGTAGTGAGGGAAAATGATAAGTTTGCCAAGTTCCGAACTTGGTCCAGTTCTTCCTGAAATTTCAATAACTTTTGTTCAAGCTGGGAGGCACTTTCCTTGGAAACTTGAATACCCTGAGAAGTCTCTACCCTTTCAACCGAGCTCTCCTTCCTGATGTTGCTCAAGTATTCCATTTTTCCCTTGTTCTTGTTTCTGATAGGACTCGGAGGAGGAGGAGGTGGAGAGCCCTTAGATCTTGTGGAGTAGGATGATGATGCCAGAGTGCACGAACTAACCTTTTGGGGAGGGGAATAAAACAAAAGTAAAAAAGGTAACAAGTCAGTAAGGATTATGAGAAGAAAACGTTGCAATATTTAAACACATAGTGCAAGAATATAAATCGTGTCCTAATTTAGGTGCCTCGTTGTGCCCAAGGTAGGACTAGCGACAAGTTGATTTGGAGAACTTA
>NW_017682552.1:4991-5652 GCF_001879085.1 Nicotiana attenuata | reverse complement strand
AGCAGCAAGTAAGCTCTAGCCAAGTGTCCTCCTTCGCTTCCCTCAATATTCTGGCAGTTTTCGATCCTTTGGATGAACTTCCTTTCCAATTCTACCAAACCTCGCTCCAAATACCCTAGTCGTTTGTTAGCGCTGATAGCCATATCCTTCCATTCCTCGATCAACTTTTGATGAGCTTCTTGAATTTCACGGTGTTCATTCTCGTGCTCCCGAATCCTCTTACGCAATTGGTTTTACTTAAACCGTTCCTCAGCCTTTTCATCGACGACCCTGTGACCTCGAGCAAACCCTGGTTGTCCCAAGCCTTCATGATCATCTTCCAGCCAACCTGAGTAGTATGGCGAACAACCGGCGTGGTATCTATCCGGCTCAATAGAGTCTCTTTCCAGTATGATTTTGCAGTGCCATATGTGCTGAGCTTGGCACTTATGAGGGCTATCGTCATCTTGAAACGGCCCTGAAATGACCCATTTTGTCGACCCTTGGTATAACCTGCTTCCTTCCTGCCTGTCTCATGACTCGGAGAGGGACATAAGGATAAGTTCCTCTCAGGCCGATGAGAATAAGAAACGGTGCATCCCGAGATCGGACAATGAACTCTTCAGTAGGGAACCATTCGAACATCCACTGCACTTGGTCTTCTTTCAGATTTTCAAACAAC
>NW_017682552.1:0-785 GCF_001879085.1 Nicotiana attenuata | reverse complement strand
CTTTTGTTCAAGCTGGGAGGCACTTTCCTTGGAAACCTGAATACCCTGAGAAGTCTCTACCCTTTCAACCGAGCTCTCTTTCCTGATGTTGCTCAAGTCTTCCATTTTTTCCTTGTTCTTGTTTCTGATAGGACTCGGAGGAGGAGGAGGTGGAGGGCCCTTAGATCTTGTGGAGTAGGATGATGATGCCAGAGTGCACGAACTAACCTTTTGGGAGGGGAATAAAACAAAAGTAAAAACAAAAAGGTAACAAGTCAGCAAGGATTATGAGAAGAAAACGTTGCAATATTTAAACACATGTTCAAGAATATAAATCGTGTCCTAATTTGGGTGCCTCGTTGTGCCCGAGGTAGGCCTAGCGATAGGTTGATTTGGAGAACTTATAATGCCAAATGCCTCATTTTATTGATAACAAATAAGACGAATCCCAAAACGACACCAAAATAGCAGAAATAAAATGTCACTAATGGCCATGGGCCTTATTACATTAAAGCAAAAGAAAGACTCCTAACTACTTGGTCCCAGAAGGACCTTCCCCAGACTCGACATCTTTAGCTCCATCGAACAGCTTCACCAGCTCATGCAGTCCCAGCAGCAAGTAAGCTCTAGCCAAGTGTCCTCCTTCGCTTCCCTCAATATTCTGGCAGTTTTCGATCCTTTGGATGAACTTCCTTTCCAATTCTACCAAACCTCGCTCCAAATACCCTAGTCGTTTGTTAGCGCTGATAGCCATATCCTTCCATTCCTCGATCAACTTTTGATGAGCTTCTTGAATTTCACGGTGT
>NW_017682551.1:6606-9697 GCF_001879085.1 Nicotiana attenuata | reverse complement strand
GCTGTTCATGAGGAGTTTGAAGGAGATGCATTGTCTTGGTACATCAGCCAAGATCCCAAGAAGTGGTTATGCTGGGAGAGCATGGCATCTGACTTTATGGACAGATTCAGATTTAATACAGAGAACGCACCAGACGTGTTCTATATCCAGAATTTGAATAATAAGCCCACGGAGACATTTCACAAGTATGCTACTCGTTGGAGGTCCGAAGCTGCTAAGGTCAGACCCGCCTTAGAAGAGGAGCAAATAAACAAGTTCTTTGTTTGGGCCCAGGACCCGCAGTACTATGAACGGCTGATGATGATTGAGAACCACAAGTTCGCCGACATAATCAAATTAGGTGAAAGAATTGAAGAGGGTATTAAAAGTGGTATGGTCACAAATTTTGAAGCCTTGCAAGCTACGAATAAGGCTTTACAGTCCGGTGGTGTGTCCAAGAAAAGGGACGTGGGAGCCGTGATGGTTGCGCAAAGGACCAAGTCTCCCCTCAAATACCAAACTTACCCAACACCTCCACTCACATACCAGCCAACCCCAAATTACCAAGCACCCTCACCCTCGTACCAAGCTCCGCCACCAACTTATCAATCATCTCCACCCCCTACATATCAACCTACTTCACCCAGATACTCCCAACCAGCTCATGTCTACCACACCTATAATACTCAACCATCCCATTATCAATCACCCCCTGCACGCCAAAACTTTCCTAGACCTCGACCTAATTTTGATTGCAGACCTCCAAAACAATATACCGCCATCGCTGAACCCATCGACCAGCTGTATGAGAAGCTCAAAGTTGCTGGTTATGTCACCCCCATCCCTGCTGCAAGCCCTGAGAATCCTTCTCAATAGGTTAACCCAAACAAGTCCTGTGCATACCACTCTGGCATGAAAGGGCACACCATCGATGAATGCCGCTCTTTGAAAGACAAGATGCAGTCTTTGATTGATAACAATATCATTGTGGCAAAGGAACCCTCTCCAAACGTCCGCAACTATTCTCTGCCAGACCATAAGGGTAGAGGTATCCACATGATTGAAGTAGAAGATGACTGGGATCCCGAGGGATTAATCGGGTTGATCGCAGAAGGTGATGACCCGAAGAAACCGGCAATTACTCTCAATCCAATCATAGTCCAGATCCAACCGTCTGAGGATGCTGAGGTGAATATGTCTATACCTCTTGAGTTTGAAGCAGCGCCACCTGCAAAGACACCGGTACCAATTGAGGTTGAATTCGTGTCTCCGACAAATGCACCGACACCATTTGAGGTTGTAGTCTTGCCACCCAAGGCACATGTTCCATTCGAAGTGAGGATAGATGCGCCGATCCCAGTGGCGATGTCAACCACGCCACCCTTCTATACAAATGCTATACCCTGGGACTATACAGCCGAGGCGAGAAGGAAGGGCAAGATCAAGACTGAAGAAACTGTCGCACCACAGGTTATGACAAGAACTGGTAGAGTCTATACCCCTGAACATCTAGCTGAATCAAGCAAGCAGGCTTCCAATCGGCCACCCCTCATTGAGACAGGTCCAGACGACCTTTGGAGGAAAGTACAGGCCAAGGAGTATTTGGTCATCGACCAGTTGAACAAGACGCCAGCAAAAATATCCATTCTCTCTTTGCTGCATAATTCTGAGACGCACAGGAATGCTTTGTTGAAGGTGCTAAATGAAGCGTATGTACCAAATAACATCACTAGCGGGGAAATAGCTATATGGTAGGACAAGTGCTGGAAAGCCATAAGATCACCTTTCATGAGTACGAGCCTGGCAAAGGGCTCGGCAAGAACCTCCAAGGAATCTCTAAACCCATAAAACTCAAGAAACATGGCACTACCTTCGGTCTGGGATATGAATACACCTGGGAAGAATTCAATAGCTGTTCGCCACCATGGCGCGGTCCTTACTACCCACTAGAGCAGCCAATACCGCATCTGGAGCAGACCTTCCAACATGTCGACATTATTTATGGGTCAGATGAATAAGAAGCACTTGCAGCAGTGAAGAACTTGTTTCTAGAGGACAGTGATATGGACTGTTGCATTATTCTCGAGGAGGAGGGGGAGGAAGGCCCTTCCATACAGGCTGTGAGCAGAGGGGCACATCTCAAGAATTGGACCATAAGGACAACCAAAGCCCGACGAGCCTCGGGGTAGCAAGGCTAAAACAAGCATCATTCACTGTTTTATTTACTAAATGATTTTCTTTTCGCATTTTTCAATTCCTGCAATAAGATCTTCGATGTTCAAAACCATTATTCAATTCATCAAAAGCATTTTTGATTTTTTTTCTTATGAATTAATATTTATTGCTATCGTTTTCTCTCATTACTTTACCTATACAGCATTACTATTACCTGTCTTGATGAACCAATGACTGTGACGTGCAATGAGACAACGCAACAAGCAACATGGATTCAGAGGAAGATGACATACGTGACGAGATTGTCAAAGAAGTTGAGAATTTTGAGAACAGACCTAAGTCCAACCTGGACGAGACCGAAATTGTCAACCTGGGAGATTCAGAAAACGTCAAGGAAATGCGAATCAGCATTCACCTGTCGCCATCAGAGAAGAAAGAATACACAGAATTTCTAAAGGAGTATGAGGACATATTCTCCTGGTCGTATGATGACATGACTGGTCTGAGTACGTCTATTGTGGCTCACAAACTGCCAACCAATCCAATGTGTCCGCCGATAAAGCAAAAGCTCAGAAAGTTCAAGCCTGATATGAGCTTGAAAATCAAGGAAGAAGTCACCAAGCAGATCAACCTAAGTTTCTCAGGGTATTAGAATACCCGACATGGTTAGCCAACATTGTGCCAGTGCCAAAAAGGATGGGAAAGTCAGAGTCTGTGTCGACTACCGGGATCTCAACCGGGCCAGTCCGAAAGACGACTTCGACAATTGCGCCAAGCATGAGCTACAGTCATTCGTAGATTGCTTCGCTGGTTATCATCAGATCTGGATGGATGAGGAAGATGCTAAGAAAACGGCTTTCATTACGCCATGGGGAGTGTACTGTTACAAGATGATGCCATTCAGCCTGAAGAATGCAGGGGCTACCTACATGAGGGC
>NW_017682551.1:0-1160 GCF_001879085.1 Nicotiana attenuata | reverse complement strand
GTACCACGATCCCCTTTCCTACTTAACCTAACTACGATACCCCCCCCACCTTCCTCTCATTCTCTCATCACTCTCCGCCGACACACCCTCCCATTCTCTCTCAAATTCTCTCAAGCTCTCTCTGCTAAACCATGGTTCCTCTCACCGACCGTTGGCTCGCCGGTAACAATGGCGGTTCCACCACCACCCCTAGCCTCCATGACCCCCCCCCCCCCCCCATGACGGATTATTGCTACCCTAAGGTCCTCAAGGAACCAGAGGCGGTTCGACTCACCCCCATGGTTTTTCATGTCATTCTCAGGCCAATCTTGGCCTGTCCGAGTAAGATCCTGCCATCTCCGGCTAGAACCTGTGATTTTTGAGCCGATTCTCTCTCTTTGGGTTCTCTCTCTGAAACCCTGATTTTGACTCTTGATTTCTAAGATCTGTAACAAGATCTGAGTCTAATCGTGTGGTACCCAATTTTCGCTCTAGAAGAACCTGGTTCTTCTAGGTGTACTTACTACTACTGTTTGCGGAATTAAGAGTACATAAAATAATGAACACAGATATTTTTACGTGGAAAACACCTGGCTCAAAAGGTGAAAAAACCACGACCTACTACTCAGTAGGATTTTCCCAAACTTCCACTAAAATCACTAAGCCAAAACAGCATTTACAAAACTCTTGTAAACCTAAGGATTAAACTCTAATCCCAGTGTAGCACACAACCTCAACTGTTGCGACACCTTTAAGTTAACTCTAACTTGAATACTCAAAGTACCTAATACAATTGCTTCTATGAAAGCTGGAAAGTTACAACTTTAAAAACACCTTACTACATTGAACTGAAAATAAAAGAAAGACACCAATGAATTGGTTCTTCTATCTTGTTTCCAAGTAGCTTCAGGAATGGCACACTTGAATCTCACATAAATTGGCTTGCAAAATTGCCTCGCTCTTTTGCATCTCAATTAGTTAAACTTCTGCGTTTGTTGCAATTACTTTAATGTGAGACATCCTTGCAATTTATAGAGTTAGTAGATGAAGAAATAACTAGAGTTCTTGAGCAACTCTTCCTTGGTGAAGAGTTTAGTTGATTTTCAACATCTAACTCTTCCCTATCTTGAAATTGTGTTCTCTTTGATTAAGGAATTTCTCCTATCAAATCTCTCTCTGTT
>NW_017682550.1:0-9698 GCF_001879085.1 Nicotiana attenuata | reverse complement strand
TAAAAAGTAAAAAGGGAAAAGAAAAATAGAGCAAGGGTGCTAGGAGTACTGTGAGGGGAAAGGGTACAAGAGTGGTTGATTCTTCACCCACTCATGTTGGTCTAACAAAAGAAACTGGTGCAATGGTTGTTTGGGGAGAGGAATTTACTGAAATAGAAGAGAGTGTAAGCAAAACAGGGGGAAGTGGGTCTGGCGAAGCTGCTGAGGGGTTGTTTCAACTTGGGAAAAATATAGATGAACCTGTTCCATCTGAA
The DNA here is from genome assembly GCF_001879085.1 of Nicotiana attenuata. NCBI lineage: Eukaryota > Viridiplantae > Streptophyta > Magnoliopsida > Solanales > Solanaceae > Nicotiana > Nicotiana attenuata. Next base: position 9,444 of record NW_017682550.1, on the reverse strand, counting down.
CAGGAAACCCTCTTGGACCTACTGATAGGATTATCAATGGCACCAAAACTCATGCCATTCCCTATGGTTTCATTCTCACAACTGTGCTTGGACATTTCAAGGTACAAGCAAGGATCATTTCGGGGTTAATACTCTGCTTGCTTGCGATTATGAAGTCAATGTCATTCTTAATGAACCTGGTTCATCTAAAAAGACACCTATCAATAGCAAAGTCAGAGTCTTGGTACAGGAGAGTGAGGCAAAGGATATTGAGATAGCAAGGCTGAAGACACGATTGGTTGAGGTAGAATCTGAGAGAGATGTTCTCAGAACTGAACTTGCAAGGGAAAACGAGAAGAATGATGGAATTCTTAAAGACATGCTGAAACTTCTCCAAGCAAATAACCCAGCCCCTACATCTTCCAAGCCTTAAATCCTAGCCTAGTGTAGAACAACCAGTGACCCAGTTCGGGACGTTTTGTTTCTTTTGCTCATGTTTTCAGTATTTTTATTTCTTCTTGTGCTTTGTGGTAGAATCTTATCAATCATCAATGAAATTCACTGTTTTTGCTCTAACTGTTTGTTCATATTTCTTTGATGGTTAAAATTCTTAGCTTGATCTATGATGATTAATCCATGATTGCATTTGAAGTAGCCCTAGTGGCCATAAGTAAGCTTTAAAATCTGGTTATCTCACATTTTATGCAACTTTTCGATGATGCCAAAAGGGGGAAGAAGGTTGTGCTTTACACTTTGAACAGTGATGTTTATAACCTAATGTACCCGGTCCTTGATGATAAGTGATATAAAGGAAAAATGTTTCTAACATTGTGTTGATGTTGAGCTGAGTTCTGCCAGGGCCTAAGTGTATGAAAAGCACAGTGTTTGTCATCATCAAAAAGGGGGAATTTGTTGGCCCAAGGTTAGTTTTGAAGACTGACAAAGGAACTCAGACATGAACCAGGTCCATCCAGTGGTCCATCCCTCAGGTTCACAAAAATGGGCAGATTCAAGCATGTGGGTTGCATGTGAAGGAAATAAGCTTAACTTGGTGTATTTAATATCTCCTGATCGAAAAGGTTGCATAATTGATAAGGAGGAGGACTCCTTAATCAAAGAGAACACTATCCAATATAGGGAAGGAGTTAGAAGTTGAAATCAACTAGAACTCTTCCACCAAGGAAGAGTTGCATCAGAACTCTAGTTATTTCTTCATCTACTAACTCTATAAATTGCAGGATGTTCTCACAATAAAGTGTTGCACAAAAACGCAGAAGTTAAACGTGAATTGGGAGCAAAATAGCAAGGCTTTTTGCAAGCAGTTCGTGTGTGATTCAAGTGTGCAAACCAGAAGCTACATGAACCAGATTGAAGAACCAGCTCCATAAAGAGTTTTATGTGTCTTTCTTTATTTCTAGTTCAATTGTAGTAGGTGTTTCATATTGTACCTTTCAGCTTTATCTAGAAGCAATTGTAATAGGTATTTTGAGTATTCAAGTTAGAGTTAACTTGAAGTTGTCGCAGCAGTTAGAGGATGGTTGCCACAACGGGATTAGAGTTAATCCTTAGGTTTACAAAGAGTTTTGTAAATGCAGTTTTGGCTCAGTGATTTTAGTGGAAGTTTGGGAAAATCCTACTGAGTAGTAGGTCGTGGTTTTTTCACCTTTTGAGCCAGGTGTTTTCCACGTAAAAATCTCTGTGTTCTTTATTTTATGTACTTTTAATTTCGCAAACAGCAGTCGTTAGTACACCTAGAAGAACCAGGTCCTTCCAGAAGCAGTTTAAGCGAAAAATTGAGTACCACACAAATCACCCCCCCCCCCTCTTGTGTGGTATTGACGTTTAGAACATCATGAAGGCACAAGATTATTCCATTGTAGAACAGTTGAGAAAGACCCCGGCACAGATCTCACTGCTATCATTATTAATCCACTCAGATGAGCACCGCCAGGCATTGATGAAAATTTTGAATGAAGCCCATGTTCCTGATAAGATTTCTGTGAACCATCTACAGAAAATAGCAAACAAGATTTTCGAGGTCAACAGGGTTACATTTTCTGATGATGAGCTGCCTTTGGAAGGCACTGAGCATAATAGATCACTCTACCTCACGGTGAAATGTGAAGACTCTGTGGTCACCCGGGTGCTGGTTGATAACGGGTCCAGTGCAAACATCTGCCCTCTCTCCACCCTGGAAAAGTTAAAGGTGGACAGTGAGAGAATCCACAAGAATAGTATTTGCGTGCGAGGATTTGATGGACGAGGAAAGGACACAGTTGGGGATATAGTGTTGGAACTGACGATAGGTCCGGTTGAATTTACTATGGAGTTCCAGGTGCTCGACGTGGCTGTTTCTTACAATCTCTTGCTAGGCCGACCCTGGATTCATGCGGCAAAAGCAGTGCCATCTACCTTGCACCAGATGATCAAATTCGAGTGGGACTGGCACGAGATTGTGATGCATGGGGAAGACAGTTCGTGTGCTCTAGGTGGTGCCATTATGCCTTTCATAGAAGCTGAGGACGACAAAGGTCCATGGGTTTATCAAGTCTTTGATACGGTATCGGTTGAAAAGATCCCGGAAGGGGAATGTATTCATGTGCCAAAGGTAGCTGCTGCATCCGTCATGGTTGCGTCGAAAATGCTGAAGAACGGATTTGTACCTGGAAAAGGCTTGGGTGCTTCTTTACAAGGCATCGTACAGCCGGTATCCCTGCCTGGAAACTTGGATACTTTTGGTTTAGGCTTCAAGCCCACTGCTGCAGACATAAGGCGAGCTAGAAAAATGAAAAAGAAAGCATGGACCCTTCCAAAACCTATTCCCGCCTTTCCCGTTCCTTTATCAGGCCTGGTACTAAGAAGCGCCTAGCAACAGCAATGCCCAGTTGTGTGATTGATCCCGACAAGGAGCTGATCGAGAGGTTTGAAAAGCTGTTTGATGAGGTGAATGTATTGGAGGCCGGAGAAGGTCCAAGCAAGGCAGATGTTCAGTTCGTGGGGCCCCAGGCAAAGCTTAACAATTGGGAAGCAATTCCCCTTCCTACCCGGAGGGAGTCTTGGTAGTTAGTTTTGATTTCCTTTCAATTTAATCTGGATTATTTCCAAGGTTGTAATTCGGATGCTATGTTCCGTCTGTTCGGATGAGTTAAACCTTGTTATCTTAAATGTTAATGAAATGCAATTTTCCTCCTTTTTCATTCCTGATAGTTTTCATTTTGTCTTTCTTTCCTTCTTGTACAGTCCCTTTTACGCTGGTTTCAATGATGTGTCATGCATGAGGAGTCTTAGGCCCAGTCTTAAATGCCAATCTAACTCTGAAATAATAATACAAGAAATTGAGTGTGATGACGAAATAGAATATGATGATGAGGAAGCTTTTGAGGAAATCAGTAAAGAATTAAGCCATTTTGAAGAAAAACCCAAACCTAATCTGAATGACACAGAGGCAATCAATTTAGGGGATCAGGAGAACGTACGGGAAACGAAAATAAGTGTCCATTTGGAACCTCAGCTCAGAGAAGAGATAATTAAACCGCTGTTTGAGTACAAAGATGTTTTTGCGTGGTCATATGACGACATGCCGGGTGTAAGCACTGATTTGGTAGTCCACAAATTGCCCACCGACCCAGCATGCCCTCCTATCAAGCAGAAGCTAAGGAAATTGAAAACAGATATTAGTGTGAAAATCAAAGAAGAGGTCACCAAGCAGTTTGAGGCAAAGGTCATCCGGGTCACGCGGTATCCCACCTGGTTAGCCAATGTTGTGCCTGTGCCAAAGAATGATGGAAAGACCAGAGTGTGCGTAGATTACCGTGATCTCAATAAGGCGAGTCCAAAAGACAACTTCCCACTGCCAAACATCCATATATTGATTGACAATTGTGCCAAACATGAAATTGGTTCCTTCGTGGATTGTTATGCGGGCTATCATCAGATTTTGATGGATGAGGAGGATGCGGAAAAGATGGCATTCATCACGCCTTGGGGAACATATTGTTATAGGGTTATGCCATTTGGGCTGAAGAACGCAGGGGCAACGTATATGAGGGCGATGACCACCATGTTCCATGACATGATACCTCGGGAAATTGAGGTCTATGTAGACGACGTGATCATAAAGTCAAGGAAACAATGTGACCATGTCAAGGACTTGAGGAAATTCTTCCAGAGGCTCCGCAGGATCAAACTTAATCCAGCGAAGTGTGCGTTTGGAGTCCCATCTGGGAAGTTGTTGGAGTTTTTGGTTAGTCGACGCGGTATTCAGTTAGACCCGTCCAAGATCAAAGCCATTCAGGAGCTACAGCCGCCAAGGAGCAAGAAAGAGGTGATGAGTTTGCTTGGCAGGTTGAATTATATCAGCAGGTTCATTGCACAGCTCAGAACGACTTGCGAGCCCATCTTTAAGCTGCTAAAGAAAGATGTTGCGGTCAGATGGACGGATGAATGTCAAGCGGCGTTTGACAAGATTAAGGAGTATTTGGCTAGTCCACCTGTGCTGGTCCCGCCGGAGCCGGGAAGACCCTTGATCCTTTATCTGACAGTTTTGGATAATTCTTTTGGCTGTGTACTGGGGCAGCATGACATCACAGGAAAGAAGGAACAGGCGATTTATTACCTCAGCAAGAAGTTCACATCGTATGAGGTGAAGTACACTCAGCTTGAGAGGATGTGTTGTGCCTTAACTTGGGTAGCGCAGAAGTTGAAACATTACTTGTCATCATATACCACCTATCTCATCTTTCGGTTGGACCCGTTGAAGTACATTTTTCAGAAGCCCATGCCCACAGGGAGGCTCGCAAAGTGGCAATTCTTGCTTACGGAGTTTGATATTGTATGTGTGACCCGGACTGCAATGAAAGCACAAGTGTTGGCCGATCATTTGGCCGAGAATCCAGTTGATGATAGAATATGACCTTTGAGACTACTTCCCCTATGAGAGATAATGCATGTGAATGAGAATTAGAACAAGTTGAGAAGCCTGGATGAAAAACTGTTCTTTGATGGGGCTGCCAACACCAAAGGTGTCGGGATAGGAGCAGTACTGATTTCTGAGACAGGGCAACACTACCCTGTTTACGGCTCAACTTCAATTTCTATTGCACCAATAACATGGCTGAATACGAGGCGTGTATCTTGGGTTTAAGGTTGGTATAGACATGGGTGTCCAGGAATCTTGGTCATGGGTGACTCGGATCTTCTGGTGCACCAGATTCAGGGGGAATGGGAAACACGAGACTTGAAGCTCATACCGTACCGGCAGTGTTTGCATGAACTTTGTCAACGCGTCAATCAATAGATTTCAGGCATATTCCAAGGATTCATAATGAGGTTGCCGATGCTTTGGCTACTTTGGCGTCAATGTATCATCCAGATAAGGCTTATGTGGACCCTTTGCAGATTCAGGTCCGCGATCAGCACGCCTATTGTAACATGGTAGAAGAAGAACTTGATGGTGAACCATGGTTCCACGATATCAAAGAATACCTCAGGATGGGAATATATCCAGCACAGGCCACAGGGGATCAAAAGAGGGCAATTCGACGCTTGGCAAGCGGTTTTTTCTTCAGTGGAGGAGTGTTGTACTAAATAACTCCAGATCTTGGTTTATTGAGATGCATAGATGCTAAACAGGCTACAGTTATCATGGCCGAGGTACATGCAGGAGTTTGTGGACCTCATATGAGTGGATATGTATTGGCAAAGAAGATTCTCCGAGCAGGTTATTATTGGCTTACCATGGAACGGGATTGCATCAGTTTCGTGCGCAAGTGTCATCAATGTCAGGTACATGGAGATTTGATTCATTCTCCACCATCTGAATTGTATACAATGTTGGCACCATGGCCTTTCGTTGCTTGGGGAATGGATGTCATTGGGCCGATCGAGCCAGCGGCGTCAAATGGGCACAGGTTCATTCTGGTAGCTATTGATTATTTCACTAAGTGGGTGGAGGCGAAAACCTTCAAATCTGTGACCAAGAAGGCAGTGGTCGATTTTGTGCATTCGAATATCATCTGTCGGTTTGGGATCCCGAAGGTAATCATCACGGACAATAATGCCAACCTCAACAGTCATTTGATGGAAGAGACATGTCACCAGTTTAAGATCACGTACCGCAATTCCACCCCATATCGTCCTAAGGCGAATGGAGCGGTCGAAGCAGCTAACAAGAACATCAAGAAAATACTTCGGAAAATGGTAGAAGGGTCCAGGCAATGGCATGAGAAGTTACCTTTCGCCCTTTTAGGCTATCGCACTACTGTCCGCACTTCAGTAGGAGCGACTCCTTATTCACTGGTGTATGGCACTGAGGCAGTAATACCAGCAGAGGTTGAAATCCCGTCCCTTCGGATTATTGCCGAGGCAGAAATTGATGATGTTGAATGGGTTAAAGCCCGCTTGGAACAACTAAGTTTGATTGATGAAAAGAGATTGGCAGCAGTATGTCACGGTCAGTTGTACCAATAGAGAATGGCAAGAGCATATAACAAGAAGGTGCGTCCGCGGAAGTTTGAAGTAGGGCAATTGGTATTGCGACGTATCTTACCTTATTGGGCTGAAGTAAAAGGAAAGTTCGCCCCGAACTGGAAGGGGCCATTTGTTGTAACCAGAGTGTTGTCCAATGGCGCATTATATTTGACAGATGTAGAAGGAAAATGTGTAGAAATGGCTATAACTCTGATGCAGTCAAGCGATACTATGTATGATTTCTTGGTTTAATTGTACTTTATTGTATTTGGCATATTTTTGAGATTGAAATGATGAAGGCATTTTGTTCTGCTATCCAAACACTTTATCCTTTGTTATCCCTTTTGAGCCTCATTTATTTTCTTTCGTACCCCTCTTTCGGAATCAATAACAATTCGGGTGCCCGAGCAAGGAAAATTAGTGAAGAAACGAGAAACCACTGGCCAAAAGGAAAAAGGAAAGAAGAAGGAAAAGAACAAAAAAAGAGGAAAAGAAGGCAAAAGAAAAAAAAGAGAAAAAAAAGAGAAAAGAAAAAGCAAAATAAAGATNCTCTTTCGGAATCAATAACAATTCGGGTGCCCGAGCAAGGAAAATCAGCGAAGAAATAAGAAAACACAGCCCAAACGAAAAGAAAACGAAAAGAAGAAGAAAAGAAAAGAGAAGAAAAGGAAAAAGAAAAAAGAGAGGAAAAAAAAGGAAAAAAAAGAAGAAAAAAGAGAGAAAAGGAAAATGAAGAAAAGAAAAAAAAGAAAAAGAAATGAAGAGAAAGAAAAGAAAAGTGGAAGAAAAGGAAAGATTGCAACAACGAAGTAATTTTATGATCTGAACTACGTTTGACTTGATCCCGAAAGGGTACGTAGGCAACCTCTCCCTGAGGTCCAGTCACACCAAAACAAAATCCCAAAAGCCCCCACGAAAGAAACTGGGGCAGAAGTTGTGGTCGTGTGAGAAATTTGATTCCGAAAGTTGTAACTTTGAACCCATGTTAAGTTGTTTTGAGCCTTTTATACCCTTCTTTCTAACCCCATCCAAAGCCTGCATTACGGTCCAAAGAAAGACCTTCTGATTAGTCTTCAAAAAGTGCCAAGACGAGCAAGTAAAGGTGATTCATGTCAGGGGCAATATTCCGGTACAAGAAGAAAAATGATAAAAACGAGAGTCTTATCGGTGAAAACCCTCACGGGCACCATAAGGCGACGGGAGATGAGAGAAATTAAAAAATGAGAGAGTCTTATTGGTGAAAACCCTCACGGGCACCGTAAGGCGAAGTGAGGGGAATTAAAAATGAGAGAGTCTTATTGGTGAAAAACCTCACGGGCACCGTAAGGCAAAGGTGAGTTTTTCAGATAGGCAAACGAGACAAGTCGGTGGTCGAAAGCTGCTCAAGACATTGCAAGACGAGCAAGGTTTGGGTTTGGGTGAAAATCAGGTTATGAAAGTCTGGAACAACACATGTGGCAATCGAAAGTTGATTGGTTGGACAGACTGGGCCGGTTAATCCAAAATGCATGGCATGCTCAATGGTACCAGTTGTTCCACTCAGATAAGTCTTATTCTCTTCCTTCTTCATTACACATCATCCGTTCTTGGGTTCTTTCTATCCTTAACCCTTGAGGTCGTTGCATTTCATTCTTTCGGGGTTTGTCTTTAAGATGTTTCAGTGTCAGTGCTGTTCGAAACAAAAGGGAGGAATGTCAAGGCTAACTACCAGCTTCCTAGTGGTACAGCACAGCAGGGCCAGAATAAATCAAAGATGTCAAAAGGCAAAGTAAGTCATAAAGGACCACTGGATGTTTCATCGGTGGATTAATCAGATAATGGTGGGGAAGAAGCGAAGTTTAAAATAGAGGGGTCAGAAACATAAAAACAACAATACGGGATAGAACACTTGGGTCATCAAAGTCATGGGGTTGAAATTCGGTCAGGAAGTCGGGAGGGTTCAAGGCAAGTCCAGGGAAGCGAGTCGGAGTAAAGCCCAGCAGCAGGGACGTACCTAGCAAGAATGCCAGCAACTAGCCACTATTTTATATTAACAAGGTCTTTCTTTGATTGAAACAAGGGCGGAAAGTTCGTTTGTTTCGGAGGAACTCTCCGTAGGGGAAGAGCAAGCACCAAACAGGTTTGACCGTAAACTCTCAGGACCCTCCTGGAAAATGGGACTTAGTTTAAATTTCAAAACAATCATGAGTAGCATAATTTAGCATAAATGTACCCCAAGGAACATAAGTTGGTTTCAAAGTTGCCTGTTTAAGATAGGATTCAGTTAGGAGTTGTCAGGACCCTCCTGAATAATGGGACACAGTTTTAAGATCTCCCTTAGATAACAAGATACTGTTGTAGGATAGTATAATTCAACCGTAGAATTGGCACTCTTAAGATAAGACTTGAATTTTGATTTTCAGGACCCTCCTGGATAATGGGACGTAGTTTAAGGTCTGCTTAGATAACAAGATATAGTGGAAGTCATACCTTTAAAAGACATAGCTTAGATGTAAAATTGTTGTTTTGCTAAGAGTTGTCAGGACCTACCTAGATAATAGGACCTAGCTTTCAAATTTTTAGTAACATTTGGCAATACGATTCAGTTTAACACTCACATATGTGCCCAACTACCGAACTGGGGCAGGGAAAGTTTCTTTGTTTGTCTATTTTGTTGAAGTCAGGCGCCCACCTGGAGAACAAGGGAATATAGTCCAAGTTTTTGGCAATCAGGCGCCCACCTGGAGAACAAGGGAATACATTTCAAGTTTCAGCAATCAGGCGCCCACCTGGAGAACAAGGGAAGTACAATTCAAATTTTAGCGTTCAAGTGTTGATATTGGATAACATGATGTGCCCACCCACCAAACTGGGGCAGAAAATTTTCTTTGTTTGTCTATTTTGTTGAAATCAGGAGCCCACCTGGAGAACAAGGGAATACTTTTTAAGTTCAGCAATCAGGAGCCCACCTGGAGAACAAGGGAATACTTTTCAAGCTTCAGCAATCAGGAGCCCACC
>NW_017682549.1:0-9702 GCF_001879085.1 Nicotiana attenuata | reverse complement strand
TCCCAGTCCCGTCAGGCACAAAGGCAAAAGAAGAATTGAAGATTCAAACAACTCAGCTGAACGGGTAGAGGTCACTCGTAGTGCCATGGTCCCCAAGGAAAATGCCTCTCAAATAGAACAAAAGTTACTGAAATTCCAAGAAGAGCTTGATCAAGTCCGGAATTTGGCAAGTCTGTCATTTTCCCTTACCGCCCCAGAAGTTACTCAGAATCCCATACCTCCACAAAACGTCCCAAACCATCCCACTCCTCACCACCACTGCAATACTTGCCACACTCCCAACAACACTCCGCTGCTCATCCCGGAACCATTGAACTCCACAAATGACCACTGCCACAACCAACACAACACCCCCATCTATGTGGAAACTGTGCCGCACCCTACTCAACCCATCTCAAGCACACCTAAGTCCGATAATAAAGACTCGCTCATCAGAAATTTGGCTGAAGAACTTAAGAAGCTGACCACCAGGATCCAAGGCGTTGAAGGTAGTAAAGGAATTGAGGGGCTAAACTATTAAGATTTATGCATACAGCCCAATGTCGAACTGCCCGAGGGGTACAAACCTCTCAAGTTCAAAATGTTTGATGGTATAGGGGATCCCAGGGTTCACTTGAGGACATACTGCGACAAGCTGGTCGGAGTAGGGAAAGATGAGAAGATCCGCATGAAGCTTTTCATGAGGAGCCTGAAAGGAGATGCTCTGTCTTGGTACATTAGCCAAGACCCAAAGAAGTGGTCAAACTGGGTCAGTATAGCGTCCAACTTCATGGATAGGTTCAGGTTCAACATGGAAAATGCACCGGATGTGTTTTACATTCAGAATTTAAAGAAGAGGCCCACAGAAACGTTCCACGAGTATGCCACTCGTTGGAGATCAGAGGCTGCTAAGGTTCGACCTGCTTTAGGGGAAGAACAAATGAACAAATTTTTCGTCCGGGCTCAGGATCCGCAATACTATGAAAGACTGATGCTGATCGAGAACCATAAATTTTCTGACATCATCAAGCTAGGAGAAAGGATTGAAGAAGGTATCAAGAGTGGTATGGTTACTAATTTTGAAGCTTTGCAAGCCACCAACAAGGCTCTGCAGTCCGGTGGTACATCCAAGAAGAGGGACGTAAGTGCCGTAATGGTTGCACAGAGAACCAAATCACCTGTCAAATACCAAACCTACCCGATATCTCCACTTACATATCAACCCACTCCAAATTTCCAGACACCCGCACCTTCCTACCAAACTCCACCACCTACCTATCAATCGCCTCCACAACCTACATACCAACCTGTTTCACCCCGATATTCCCAACTCGCACACGTCTACCAAGCTTACAACACTCAACCATCCCACTATCAATCACCTCCCACTCGCCAAAACTTTCCTAGGCCTCGACCAAATTTCGACCGCAGACCTCCCAAACAGTATACCGCCATTGCCGAACCAATCGACCAGCTGTATGAAAGACTTAAAGCTACTGGTTATGTCACCCCTATCCCTGTCATAACCCCTGAAAACCCTTCCCAATGGGTCAACCCAAATAAAACCGGTGCATACCATTCTGGCATGAAGGGGCAATACCATTGATGAATGCCGCTCCCTGAAGGACAAGATCCAGGCTTTGATTGACAACAAGATTATCGTGGAAAAGGAGCCTGCTCCGAATGTCCGCAACAACCCTCTACCAGACCACAAGGGCGGAGGTGTTCATATGATTGAAATAGAGGACGATTGGGATCCTAAAGGATCAATCGGTTTAATCACAGAAGGTGACGATCCAAAGAAACCAACAGTCACCCTTAATCCGATTGTAGTTCAAATTCAGCCTTCTGAAGATGCTGAGGTGAACATGTCCATACCACTTGAGTTTGAAACACCAGCCTCTGCAAAGACGCCAACACCAATTGAGGTCGAGTTTGGGTCCCCAAAGGCGCCTGAGCCATTTGAAGTTGATGTATTACCTTCCGAGGCAAGGGTACCTATTCCAGTAGCAATGACAACCGTAACACCATTCCACACAAAAGCCATACCATGGGACTACACAGCCGAGGCAAGAAGGAAAGGGAAGGCCAAGTTTGGGGAAGAAATTGCGGCACAGGGTATGACAAGAACCGGCAGGGTTTATACCCCAGAACACTTGGCTGAGTCAAGTAAGCAGACCTCTGATCGATAAGCCGTCGTTGAAACCGGGCCCGATGATCTCTGGAGAAAGATACAAGCCAAGGAGTACTCGGTCATTGACCAGCTGAACAAAACACCGGCCCAGATCTCTATCCTGGCTTTGCTATAGAGTTACGATGCACACAAAAATGCCTTGTTGAAGGTGCTGAGTGAGGCATATGTACCAAGCAACATCACTGGAGGAGAAATGGCAAATATGGTAGGTCAAGTGTTAGAGAGTCACAAAATCACCTTCCACGAGGATGAGCTGCCACCAGAAGGATTGAGTCACAACAAGGCATTGCACATCACTGTGCAGTACGAAGATTATTTTATTACCAGGATCCTGGTCGATGGAGGGTCCAGTCTCAATATTTGTCCGTTGGTAACACTCAGGACATTAGGAAAAGGGCTGCATAAAATCAAGGATGGGGCCATCAACATTAAGGCTTTCGACGGTTCTCAAAGGTCCACTATTGGGGAAATTAGCTTACGGTTGCAAATGGGTCCTACTGGGTTTGATGTTGATTTTCAAGTGATAGACGTGCCGGCATCTTACAATCTACTGTTAGGACGACCATGGATTCATGCCGCCAGGGCCGTGGCATCAACACTACATCAGGCAGTGAAATTTGAGTGGAATATCCAGGAGGTGATCATTCATGGTGACGGTAGTAATCCCATATATAGTCGCCAGACCATTCCAGCAATTGGAGGAAGAAGAAGAATAGGTGGGGAAACTTACCACCACATCGAGCGAGACAACGCTGTCGATAAAGACAAATGGTGGGACAACAAAATTGAAAGCATACTGAATTGGAGCGGGTATGAACCTGGCAAGGGACTTGGCAAGAATCTCCAAGGAATCGCTAAGCCCATCAAGCTCAAGAAGCATGGCACCACCTTCGGATTGGAATATGAGTATACCTGGAAAGAATTCAAGGAATGGTCTCCACCCTGGCGCGGTCCTTACTATCCATTGGAGCAGCCGATACCCCATTTGGAGAAGACTTTTCAACCAGCCGAAGTCATCTATGGGTCAGAAGAAGAGGAGGCATTAGCAGCAATGAGGAACTCGTTCTTAGAAGATGATGATATGGACTGCTGTGTCATTTTTGAGGAGAAGGGGGAGGAAGGCCCTTCCATACAGGCTGTGAATAGAGGAGCACGCCTCGATAACTGGACCGTCAGAACCACCAGAGCCCGGCGTGCCTCGGGGTAGCAAGGCTGAACAAAGCGCCACGCACTATTTTATTTTCCTTTCGCATTTTTATTTCTCGCAAGAAAGAGCTCCAATGTTCAAAACATTTATGGAATTTATTAAAGTATTTCAGTTTTCTTATAAATCTTACTCTTATTGTTTTTTTTCTCATTACTTTACTCATACAGCATTACTATTACTTATCTTGATGAACCAATGATTGTGACATGCAACGAGACAACTCAACAAACGGACATAGATTCAGAAGAAGATGATATACCGGAAGAGATTGTTAAGGAAGTCGAAAATTTCGAGAATAGACCTAAGTCCAACTTGGACGAGACTGAGATTATTAACCTGGGAGATGCAGAAAACATCAAAGAAACACGAATCAGCATTCACTTGTCACCGTCAGAGAAGAAAGAATATACAGAGTTTCTAAGAGAGTATGAACACATAATTGTCTGGTCATACGACGACATGACTGGTCTAAGAACACCAATTGTGGCTCACAAATTGCCGACTGATCCGGCTTGTCCACCAGTGAAGCCGATGCTCAGAAAGTTCAAACCTGACATGAGTTTGAAAATCAAGGAAGAAGTCACTAAGCAGGTCAAAGCTAAGGTTCTCAGGGTAGTAGAGTATCCGACATGGTTAGCCAATATTGTGCAGTACCGAAGAAGGATGGGAAGGTCAGAGTCTGTGTCGACTACCGGGATCTCAACCGGGCCAGTCCAAAAGACGACGAGTAAGGGCACGCTTGATACGTGTTTGGCGACGTCAAAAAATTTCTAGGGCGCACGGAGCATCTCCTCAGCGTTCATAGGTCGTTACAACCATTTCGAGGGCGAGACGCCGATTGGTGACTGCAAAGCTGCTTCATGGAGCCTGTCATAATGACGCACATTCCTATGGAATCGAACCGGTGTGCGGTTGGTCATGTAGTTAATGGTGGCTATTGGGGTTCATGAAGGCCACTTGTGTTGCCTATAAATAAAGGCTGAGGCATTCATTTTTTTTATATTCTCATTGTTTGTCTAAGAGAGATTCTGAAGAAGCTTTTCTTACTGCTATTTCACCTTCGTCTTCGTCCCTCGAACTTGGTTTCTTTCTCGTTATTGAATTAGCAATGGCAGGCAGTTCTTCCCAAAACGTTCTTCCGACGGATCTTCCGGTTAACTCTCCGGTGACTGAGGGGCCATTTCCGGCAATGGGCGATGCAGAACTGGTGGAGACCGGTGAAGCTCCGTCGGTTGACGAGATAGTACCTCTGCCCGGAGGTCCGATGAGTGATTTCACCGCCGATGGTGGGGAGGATCAGGTGGATGAAGCCCCATTACTGGGGGAGATTGGGATGTCCCGACTACGGGGACAGGGGGTCATCCCCAGCTATGCTGATGTCGTTCTCGCTAGAAGCGAGGAGAGGGTCCACACCGACCGCAGGGGATACTGCATCTTTTACGCCTATCCCTTCAAGTTGGGGTTTAAGCTCCCGCTCCCAATGCTAGTGGTTGATTTCTGTCGTTATTACGGGGTATGCCCGAGTCAGCTTACTCCTTCTCTTTATAAATTATTAGCAATGCTTATCAAATACGCAGAATTGGCCGGTAGGGAGGTTACGCTGCAGCATGTGCTTAGCCTCTACGCTCCCCAGAGAGTTCGTGGTACCATGATTCGAGCGTGCCCTCGCGGGACGAGGGGCCTGACTGCGAAGCTGGATGATGAGGTCGACCCTCGCCCTTTCGAGCACTTCTTCTACATCAAGACTGAACATTTAGTGGCGTGCTCTACTGGATTCCCAGAGGCTTGGAATCACGCATGTAAGTTCCTTAATCATTGAATTCCCTTTTTTGCCCCTCCTTACGTCTTGTGCTCATGAACATTAACTCGTATCAATTTTGTAGCCGAAAAGTCGCCGCCAGCTCCGTTGGCTGGGATTTGTGAGTGGGTTGAGGTCGTGCTCCCCCATACGGTGGGGATACCCACATGGGCGTCTTTCTGGGTGAGGCATGGTCGTAGTCCTGTGGCAGGTAAAAAATTGATTTCTTCTTCTGTTCCGCTTTGTTTCAACTCTATTCATCAACCTTGTTTTTCTGTGATCAGGGAGGGCACGCCGCGTCAGGGCCCCTCAGTTGGCCTTCCGTCGGCCTGGGTGCAATCGCTCGACTTACTGCGGCGCCGGTGTCGCGCTCAATACCGAGGGCGGCATCAGTTGAATCTTCAGCGGTTCCTTCTGCAGCACGGGCCGCACTTCAGGACGATGGGCCATCGGGGGTTGTGCGCCCTAGGGCGGAATCGCCATCAGATGGGGAGGAGGAGAGGCCATTGATAAGGCATAGGGTCGTGTTCACGCCGGCTCCTCCTGTGGTAATTAATTTGGACTCTCCTCCGACGGATACAGAGAGGGGTGCGGTCGCGCGCCTGCTCTTGAGGGTGGACAGACAATGGGGGTTTCCCCGGCTGGCTTAGGCCATGATGATACCGTCGCCTCGGCGACTCAGTTGGTGGTTCCAGTCGCTGAGACGGGAGGTAGTTCCTCAGCGGCTGCTAATATTGGTGAGTTAAGCACTCCTATGGCGGCTACGGCGGGTGTTTCCACCTCGCTGGTGGCTGAAGGAGGAAGGGATGCTGTAGAAGATGAGAATGAGTCTGAATCCGACTTGGACCCCGACGACGTCCGTATGTTCCAGGAAGGCTTCACCAATTCAGCGGTGCACGCAGAGGGGCGGTCTCGCTTCGTCGAGGATCCCACAGAGTTGAACATATTGCTCCAAGGGAGTAGCTTGGTCTCGCAGTTTGAGCTGCTATGCTCGGAGGCCGAGAATGCGTCGTTGAGGGGCGTTACGGATGTCGGACTGATGAATGAAGTGGTTGTGATGGGCTTGAGGGTATGTACTATTACGTCGGTTCGCTTCTCTTTTGTCTTAGTTTGTTCTTTATCTTAATCGTTGTCTTTGCTTTGCAGTCTTATTTGTTGGAGGTGGAGAGCATCCGTCGAGCCAACATCTGCTCGGGGATATTTTTGAGGGCGCTGGAGAAATACCGCCGCTACCCGAGATCGGTGCCGAGAGATGCGCGTGCGCTTGAGGAATGATCCCCCGTAGTCGGACCTTGGTCGAGGAACTGGCGAGGCGGGAGCTTCAGATGCAGCAAGCACTTGGCAGAGCGAGTGCTCTCGAGGAGCAGCTCCGGCGGAAGGATGAGGAGCTTGAGGCGGGGAGGAGGGCTGCAGCTGAGTGTGAGCGCCAGGGCCGGGCTAAGGCGGCGGAGGCCGCTGCGGCATGGAGCGGGAAAGTGACTGCGTTGGAGGGTGAAGTCGCGGTATTGAAGCTTCAGGAGAGGGATGCCTCGTCGAGGGCTGGGGCGTTGAAGGAAGCTATCCGCGTGCACGAGTCCCAACGGGCGTTGGAGAGGGCTGCTGCGGCCTTTAGAGAAGCGAGTCTCGAGGAGCGGATCGGTGTCTTTGAGCAGGACGCCCAAGTCATGGCGGACCGGATCACAGCCTTAGAAGAAGAGAATCAGCGCCTACGGGATCAAGCCGCTTCTTCCAGCTAGGCTCGCGAACTTTGGGTCTTTGCCGAGGCCCAACGTGATGTATATAAGAATTTGTGGGAGGCCGGCATCGTGACCGAAGCTGCTTTCGAGGGAGCGCGTCAAAAGGCTCGTGAGGCCCGTACCGACTGCGGTTTTGACGCGGCGACGCCAGAGGCTGATGCTGGTGTAGATGGTGGCGCGGATGGTGCCGAGTAAAAAGATATGCATTTTTTCTTGTCTTGTTCGCCGTTTGGCGTTTATGTGTTTCTTGTTTTTCTTTTCTTTTCTTGTATTGGTCGGCCTTGGCCGGGTGTAAGCGGGGAAGACGCGCAATTAACTTTGTCGATAAATGAGAACTCCTTTCCATTATTTGCCTTGTGTTTATTTTGTATCTCCCCTTTTTCCCCTTTAGATTTTTCTTTGCATGCGTTCGAAGGGGTGATTTACCTTTGAGTTTGACTCTGGTAGGCATGTTAGTTTTTGATTGTTGATGACTTTTCTTCTTCGACTCGGGGTGAGCGAGTCGGAGCCGTTTCTTGGCGATAGCGGCACATAGCCCTTTGTCTTAGTCCCATTTCGGGCGTGGTCGAACTACCGACCGTGGTGATAAAAAATGCGGCCTTGTAGTTTGACCTGGGCCGGACTTTGAGTTGGGAGAACATACGACCCGTCCGCCATGGTCGACGGGTATGCTCCCAAAACAAACGTAAGGATCAGAGCACAATAAAGCTCGACCTCACTCGAAGTGAGTTAAAGGGTCAAGCGCCTTCGCCAAGGAGGAGAGTTCGACCTCGATCGAACGATGACTTGATAGCACAATAACAAAATACTAACACTCTACAAGGCTAAGGGCAATCGCCAAAGAGAATTCGGCCTCGACCGAAGCGACAGTCGACCTCCCTATCCGAGTTTCTCAAACTATAGTCGATGAAATCCACTCATCGAGCTCGGCCAGGGCACGACCTCAATAAGCGGAGGGACTAACTGTATGGGTCAGAATCCGACCCCACGATAATTAACGAAGCTAATCTCGTCTTAAGCTAATTCGTGATTAATTAGTGGTACGACCACTCAGAATTAACGATATTCAACCCTTATCTAATTAGATCAACAAGGCCACGGCCCGTCTGTCGTCATGAAGGCGAAACCCCAACGTGGTCACGGCCACTTACGGCCAGCTCACGAAGCTCACAGCTATAAATACCAAGAGAGGAAACCTTAGAAAAGGGGGGCTTTTCTTCTTTACTATTGAAGGGAGAGAGAAAAAGAGATAAGGAGGCACATATGTGGAATATCTTTGTAAGGCTCTGAACCTCTTCATGGAGAGGCAGACCAAAGCACTATTATCAATAAAAGCTTTTACGTTTCTCTTCCTAATGTTGAGCACTTATTTTCGTTTCCTTCATTTGGTCCAATGGATTATTACGGTTTGCTATGATTTTCCCGTGATTTATTTATATTGTTTTATACTCATAAGGTATGTGATAACTTTTGAGCAAACACTAATTAAGTTTACTAATATGTTAGAGCACAAGTTAGTTCAGGCAGCAATATGACAATGTCAACTCACTACTAGAAATCCGGTAAAAAGCGACCACAAAAAGCGACCAAAGTTGGTCGCTTATAGGCCCAAAAGCGACCAAAAAGCGACCAAACATGCCTGGTCGCTATATTGCTGGTCCCTTCACTTTATGGACCAAAGTTGGTCGCTAATTAGCGACCAACTTTGGTCTCTAAGGTAAAATGACCAAATATTTCGGGTATTGACTATAGCGACCATCTTTGGTCGCTTTATTATTTTAATAATATATTGGCGACCAAAGTTGGTCTCTAAATGTAAAATATATTATTTATTTATTTATTATTCATAAAACAGCGACCAACTTTGGTCTCTAGTCCAAATATTATATTTTAAAATCTGGAAAATGGAGACCAAGGTTTGTCGCTATTTTATAAATTTTTTTTAAAAATAAGCGACCAAAAGTTGGTCGCTAATTTCAAGAATTTAATGTTTTTTTAAATATAAGCGACCAAAGTTGGTCGCTATTTTTCCAGAAATTATTTTTTTTAATGGAATAGCGACCAAGGTTGGTCGCTTTTTTAGAAATCTGGATAAAAAGAGACCAACTTTGGTCGCTATTTCCCAGAAAATTATTTTTTTTTAAATGAAAAGCGACCAAAAAGAGATCAAAGTTGGTCGCTTTTCTGGGTATTATTTTGGTAGAAACTGCTTGTTTTGGCAGCTACACCACCTGCCAGCATACCAAATCCCTATTACAAGCAACAACAACAACAATACCAACAACAACACAACAACAACAACAACATTAAAACCAACGAAGTATAAAGTTCAATAGAACTAACACATTAAGCTAACAAAACTAAGTTAACGCTTATTACAAGCTCATTCGAAAACTGGTTCTATTGTCTAGTTCAAAGTATATAAAGTACTCAAGGAGTGTTCTTTCAACATCCTCGTCCGAAAGTTGGATTGCCTCGCCCGACTCATTAGGTGGCTGACTGCGTATGAATTCCTCCACATCAGCTGTGAAGCGAACATATAAGAAAAATTATATTAAATTAGTATTTCAAAATTTATATAAAAGTAAATAAAAATACTTAATGAAAAGTAAAAAACTTACATGTATAGTCGAGGCTCGACCCTCGACCCACCTTTCTAAATCAGTCTCTTTCTTCTTCTTTACAATACGAGTTTCATTGAATATCTCATGATCTTGCTTCATTGGCATCATAAAGCTGTCTGGTGACTTTGGTGATTATCCTCGGGATAAACTTGGATACAGAGAAT
>NW_017682548.1:0-9704 GCF_001879085.1 Nicotiana attenuata | reverse complement strand
GACGGCGACCAATCCTTATACCGGTTTCCATCGTGTACCGGTATCCGAGCCCGAAAGTAGCACCATGACCCTTCAGCTGTATCGGTTTAGTAATACCTTGGAGATTCTTTCCGAGCGTTTTCCCGGGTTCATACCCGGACCATGCCAGAATGCTTTCTATTTTGCTACTCCACCATTTGTCTTTCTCAACGACATTGACACGTTCAATGTGATGATAGGTTTTCCCTCCTGGCCTCCTTCTGTTATCGATAACCGGGATGGTTTGGCTGGTGTAGATGGGTTTACTCCCGTCCCCGTGAATGATCACCTCATGATGGTTCCGTTAAAACTTTACTACATGATGCAAGGTTGATGCCACAGCCCCGACGACATGTATCCATGGTCGTCCTAACAGCAAATTGTAGGATGCAGATATGTCCAACACCTGAAACTCGACATCGAACCACGTAGGCCCCATTTGTAGACAGAGATTAATTTCTCCGATGGTAGGTCTTTGAGACCCATCAAAATCCTTCACGTTCATGGTCCCTTCCCGTATCTCGTATAGGCCTTTTCCCAACCTCTTCAGTGTTGTTAATGGGCAAATATGGAGACTGGATCCTCCATCAATCAAGACTCTGGTAATGAAGTAGTCTTCGCATCGCACTGTGATGTGCAGTGCCCTGTTGTGATTCAAACCCTCAGGCGACAACTCATCCTCGTGGAAAGTGATTTTGTGACTTTCCAACACCTGTCCTACCATGTTAGCCATTTATCCGCTTGTGATATTATTGGGCACATAAGCTTCGCTCAACACTTTCACTAAAGCATTCTTGTGCGCCTTAGAATTTTGCAACAGTGACAGGATGGATATCTAAGCCGGGGTTTTGTTCAAATGATCAATGACGGAATAATCCTTTGCTTGTACTTTCCTCCAAAGGTCATCTGGCCCTATTTCAATGACAGGCTGCTTAGCAGTGGCATCCTTACTTGGTCCTCCCAGGTGTTCAGGTGTATAGATTCTTCCGGTCCTAGTCATTCCTTGTGCGACGTCGGATTCCTCCATCTTTGCCTTTCCTTTTCGCCTAGATTTGGCGACATAATCCCAAGGTATTGCTTTTGAATTGAAAGGAGGTGTGGTCGACACTGTCACTGTGAAAGGTGCGACCACTTCTACTTTAAACGGAACAGGGATGGCCGCGGGTGGAGCCATCTTTACTTTAAATGGAACTGATGTGGCTACCTCAACCTCTATTGGCGACTGAGTCTGTACTACAATAGGAGTGAGGGTGATTGAGGGTTTAAAGTCATCACCCTCCCGGATAAGCCCAATCGACCCCTCAGGATCCCACTCTTCGTTCGTCTCTATCACATGTATTCCACCACCTCTATGATCAGGGAGAGGGTTGTTGCAAACATTGGGTGTGGCTTCCTTTGCCTGTATGACCTTGTTGTCAATCAGCATCTGGATCTTATCTTTCAATGCACGTCACTCGTCAGTGGTGTGCCCCATCATACCGGAATGGTACGCACAAGTTTTGTTAGGATTGACCCATTGGGATGGATTCTCTAATGCCACAATGGGAACAGGAGTGACATAACCTGCGACATTCAACCTTTCATACAACTGGTTGATGGGTTCAGCAATAACGGTGTATTATTTGGGTGGCTTAAGGTCAAAATTGGGTCTTGGTCTTGGATAATTTTGGCGAGTCGGAGGTGTTTGGAAATGAGATGGTTGGGAGTTATAGGTATGATAGACAGTGGCTGGTTGGGAATATCTGGGGGATGATGGTTGATATGTAGGTGGTGGTTCTTAGTATGTGGATGGAGGTGTTTGATATGTGGGTGGAGGTGTTCGATACGTAAGTGGAGATTTCGGGCCTTGAGCCACCATTACTGCCCCAACGTCTTTCTTCTTTGATATGCCGCCTTATTGCAATGCCTTATTTGTGGCCTGCAATGCCTCAAAATTCGTTACCATCCCGCTTTTGATGCCTTCCTCGATTCTTTCCCCCAGTTTGATGATAACGGAGAATTTATGGTTTTCAATAACCATCAGCCTTTCATAATATTGTGGGTCCTGTGCTCTGACGAAGAACTTGTTCATCTGTTCTTCGTCCAAAGATGGCCTGACCTTGGCCTCTTCCGACCTCCAGCTGGTAGCATACTCGCAGAAAGTCTCGGTGGTTTCTTCTTAAGATTCTGGATGTAGAAAATATTAGGTGCGTTTTCTGTGTTGAACCTGAACCGGTCCATGAAATCTGATGCCATACCTACCCAATTGGACCATTTCTTGGGATACTGGCTGATGTACCATGACAAAGCATCACCAGTAAGACTCCTCATGAAGAGCTTCATCCGAATCTTTTCGTCCTTTCCGACCCCGACGAGCTTGAAACAATAGGTCCTTAGATGAACCCTAGGATCACCTGTACCGTCAAACATCTCGAACTTAGGAGGTTTGTACCCCTCCGGCAGTTCTAGATCTGGCTGTATGCATAGGTCTTCATAATTCAAACCTTCTATCCCTTTGCCGCCTTCGACACCCTGAACCCGACTTATCAATTTCTTGAGTTCTTCAGCCATGTTGTTAATGAGCAGGTCCTTGTCGGAGGATTCTGGTGCATAGGAAGTTGGTTGAGTAGAGTGAGGTATGGTCTCCACATATACGGGGTTGTTTTGATGAGTGCTAGGGACTTGGGTGTAGTAATGGTCATTGGTTGAGTTTTGAGGATCGGGAATGGGTTGTGGTGTGTTTTGGGGAGTATGGTAAGTGGCGGTTGGTGGGTACTGGATTGATTGGTGGTGGTGTTGTGGTGGAGTTGGTATTGGTAAGGGATTGAGATTTTGAGGTGGGGTTGTGTATTGATGTGGTGTAGGAGGGTTTTGTGGATGTTGGTTTGGTGTGTTTTGGGGAGTTGCTAGGTCCTTTGTGTTTTGTTGGTTGATGCCGGGGACATTCAGGGTGAGTGATAAGTTCGCCAAGTTGCGAACCTGCTCGAGCTCTCCTTGTAGCTCCAGTATCTTTTGTTCTAATCTTAAGACTAGATCATTTGGTGGCGGGGTACTCCGGCCGTCTGAAGTCTCTGCGTTCTCAACATTTTCCTTTCGGATACCACTTAAGTCGTCCATTTTTGTTTTTCCTTTGCCTTTTGTATTGCTTGGAGGAGGAGGAGGTGGAGGGCCTCTGGATCTGGTATGATACGCTGATGATGCCAGTATGAGTGAACCAACCTTAGGGTATGGGAATAGTCAAAATAAAGGAAAAAGAAAACAAAAAGGTAACAAGTTAGTAAGGTGTTTTGAAGTGTTGCAGTATTTAACTACATATTGCAGGAATGTAAATTTGCATCCTAATTTGGGAGCCTCGTTGTGCCCGAGGTAGGCCTAGCGACAAATAGATTTGGAAAACTTTAGATGCCAACAAATGCCTCGTTTCATAATGTGAAAAATAGACGGATCCTAAAACGACACTAAGATAATAGAAAAGTAAGTCACTATTGGCACTTGGCCTTATTACATTTTAAGAAAGCAAATAAACCTAGTCTATATGGTCCCAGAAGGACCTTCCCCAGATTCGATCTTCCTGACTCCATCGTACAGGTCCCCCAGCTCGTGCAGACCCAGCAGTAAATAGGCTCTGGCCAAATGTCCTCCTTCAGTTCCTTCAGCGTTCTGGCAATCCTCAATCCTCTTTATGACTTTACCCTCCAGCTCCACTATTCCTCGCTCCAGATATTCCAACTTCTTGTTGGATGTGACCGCCATGTCTTTCCATTCTTCGGTCAACCTCACATTCCTCTCAAGTATTTCCCGGTGCTCATTCTCAGAGTCGTGGACCCTCTTGCGGAGCCTGTTATATTTGACTTGAGCTTCAGCTTCTTCGTCTATGATTCTATTTCCTCGACCGGTTCCTGGCCTCACCATTCCTTTTAGATTGTCTTCTAACCATGCCCGGTAGAGAGGTTCGCATTCTGCATGATACCTGTCAAGCTCAATGGTGTTCTTTTCCACAATGATTTTGTAGTGCCACATGTGTTGGGCTTGACACTTGTAAGGGACGTCGTCTTCTTGAAAGTCTGCTCTGAATGACTCATCTTGGAAACCCTTGGTACAACCTGTTTCCTGCCTGCTTGCCTCATAACTCGGATAGGGACATAAGGGTATATTCCTCTCAACCCAATCAGCACCAAGTGTGGAGCGTCCCTGGATCTGATGATAAATTCGTCTGTTGGGAACCATTCAAACATCCATTGCACTTGTTCCTCGGTCAGATTGTCGAAGAACTCTACCCACTCTTTGGCACTTTCCAGCTGAGCAGACCTGTCCGGAATGTAGGTCATCCGCTTGGGGTGATGGAAGGCAATATGGTCATTCCAAGCCCTTCGCGGTAATTCTCGGCGATACTGGCCCCTTTGAATATGTTCTAATAACCACAACTGCAGCAACAGGTTACAACCCTCGAAATGCTTGACCCCTCTTTGACAGTGCTCCAGAGCCCTGTAGATGTCGGCTATGATCATGGGGACTATGGTGTATGTCTGTCCATTGCTCCCTTCCATCAACGTCTTGGCGACCATGGCCAACCTAGTGTGGATTCTTTCCCTTTTCATTAGGAATACTATCACGCCCAAGAAACACACAATGAACACGAACACCCTGCGGTGGATGTGGCCTAGAGAAGTGATAGAAAGCTTGTCATGGAAGGTACGGTATGACTTGCTATGGCCATATCTCTCATACAGATATTCGAAGGGTATGTAGAATTCCTTCAGGCATCCCAAGTCAGCATTTTTCTTCAGCCCCATCATCTTTAAAAACCCTTTACCAGTATTGTTTTCCGGCACCAATAACCCAGGGCTATCCCAAGTCAGTCCCGCAAGTCCCCCAATTTCTTCTAGAAGTGGTTTCATTTCTATGTCGCCAAAACGAAACACAGCCCTTTCACTATCCCAGAACAAAGTGGCAGCCTCGTCAACCTATTATTTGGCTCAATGTCTAGTATAGAAGGTAAATTGCCCAAGTACTTTCTTACGTGTTTCTTGTCACTTGAGTAAAGGTCCTCCCACCAATCCAGTAGCAATGGTGGAATGTTGCTGACCATGCCGAATCTGAGGACCTCGTGCCTCATTTTTGCAAAACAAAAAGGATAGGCCCTTCTCCCTCACCAAACTCGACTATTTATACATTCATGATTAACATATTGGCATTTAGTTCTCCAAATTAATGCACACAACATGGTTGTGTCCGTTGGGATTATGGAAATCCCGGTGGACTTTTGGATAAGGCTTGTCTTAAAGGATTATTATGTGGACAACATATTAATCCGACTAGCTTTGACCATGATGCATGCACAATTACGATTAGAGTAAGGTTACTATGAGGGTCTAGACTGGTACCCTCAAGCGGACAACTTGATGGGGAAAGGCACGGAACCGTCGACTGCACCGTTGATCGACTAGTTTTATCGCAAATAAGCCTTTCCGAATTTAAGCGTAATAAATTGGAAGAGCGCAACCACTCATCAAGCGTTGCTATAGGATTTGATACGCACGAGTGGAATATGATGTAGAGCATGATTTAAACAACAATAAATAGCATGTTGTCAAGTATTTGCATGTAGGAAAATAATAAATGCAGTATTTAAATAATTGAAAGGTAGTTACGGAAAAAGAAAACAAAGAGACAAGTCAGTTTCAAAAGACAAAAGAAATCATAAATAAGCAGTTAAATCCAAATAAAGGGGAAAGGGTAACGGGATAAGGCAATCTTGGACTAGTTCACAAAAAATAAGTTTGTTATGGTAAGAGCCTAAAAGCATCCCCAGTAGAGTCGCCATGCTGTCGCGCCCCCTTTTTTTCCTCCTCATGGAGAAAGTCCGGGTTTCGACATTTCATGGGGAATCGACTCGTTTCCTTTTGGGAATTGGGTATTTGAAGAGTCTCCACCTAACGGATTATGGTGCGTTAGGGAACCTTGAGCAATTAACTCATGGACTAGCTTGCATTACCAGAGATTAGGTTAAGGGCTCAAAAAAACCTCGAGGGGAAGGTGTTAGGCACCCCTCGTGGTCCACAACGGTGGGTCCCGGTCAAACTTATATGAATCGGTTGTTTGAACAAGTAAACTATTTTAACACGTACTTGCAAGTAAAGGCATGTTTTCATATTCTAAACACAGGTACGATTCAGGCAAGAGATAAATTTGCACATGTATATGTAAAGAGAAGTAAGTTTATTAAAATACTTATGGAATTGGGAAAAGGGGGTCATAGGTTGATTAGCCTACAGAATCATACCCATACAATGCCCGGTAACCACTCCTCAATGAAGGGCTACACGTGACATTAGCGTGTAGTCATCATATCCTTACTACCCAATTCCCTCCCCCTGGTCATAGCCTAAAGCGTTCTAGCAACCTTGAAAGATATCCTATGCATGCTCTACCCGTCCCTTCCTTGTGGCCCTGGAGGTGTTTAGGACCTGTAATTAAGGTAGTCCTAGACCATCCTAAGGTGTTTAAAGGAGAAAAGTCTAAGCGTCAACCAAAACAATTAGGACTGCATTTACAGAGGGGAACAATTAAAAGTTCACATTTTACCTCCACAAGCAGAACAAATAAGTACATGTCTCAAACAACCGTTTCAGGTATTTAAGAGAGAAACCTTAGAACATGATATCTAAGTGAGCAGAGAGTATACGTTATCGAATTAGGACCAGAGTGTCAAAGACCTATTCAGCTTGAAAACTGATTTTAGACCTGCTGAATATGAGCAATCACAGATAGCAGAACATGGTTTTACAGTTGCAGAATTTTAATCGTCCTACAGGCTTGCCTAGGCGTATAATAGTGATGTCCTATGAGCATGGTATCTATTATTGATCAGGGATGCAGTAAAACCGTAAACGATTTTTAAACAGACAACTTGAGATCCTATAAGCATGCTTTCTATCAATATTAATAAACACGAAAAAAGTAGGTTATTTACTTAAACTGATTCAAAACTTACCAGCATGAGCGTAGAGTTGAACTGACCTTAGGTCTAACTATAGGGATGATTTCTATTTGAACATAAGGTGATGCAGACAGGATTTAATTGATCAAGGTAGAATCCCTATAGGCACAGTTTCTATTAAAACTGGTTTTAATCCTATAGACATGATTTCTAAATAGGCGAATTTGAATACATGCTGTAATGGAAACTGAACTTCAATTACTTTACACCCTATAGGCATGATATCTAATCATAGAGCTGATTTAGATCCTATAGGCATGGTTTCTAATTGTGTGAAAGTAAAGCATGCAAAATTCATTTAAACCAAAGCCGGTCCTATAGGCATATTATCTAACAAACACATTTTGAATCGAAATAGACCCTATAGGCATGCTATCTACCCGATTTTTCCCACAATATGCAACTACCCACCCCTTTTTCACTAATCACCCCAATGTTTGTTTACAATAATTATTACAGACCAAGAACTGGATATAAATTACATAAATAAAATAGAAGCTAAGGTATAGGGAGCCTGAAGCAGGACCAAAACAGTCATGGTGTACCAAGCCTTTACTGATCTCAAATGCCCAAAGTTCCATAGCCCAATTCATGTCTAGGTGTGTCAGAGTTCCCTAAGGATCTCAAGGATCCCCTGCAGTGCTCACACCCAGACTTTCCTCAAACAAAGACTGATTATGTTCAGTGTGGAAGTGACGGCCCTGATATGCCAGAGTTCAGAGAGATCTCAAGGGTTTCAAGGCAGTACACATATCAGACGGGCAGAACCTAGTAATCTAAGAGTAATGTGAGAGTGCATAATGATTTGAAAGAGTTTGGTAAGAAGTAGCAAGAGGGCCTTAGGAATGAAAGAGTTTTCTGAAAACCTGTACTGATTTGAGTAAAACAGTAGTTGGAAAATCATAAAAAAAGAATATTTTGAAATCAGCATACCAATCTTAGAACAGCCTCCGAAGACATTTTTTTTGCAAGCAGACTTCACACAAGGAGAGAGGGGTAGGGACACATAGAATGCACCTTATTGACAGCAGACAAATACACAGACTCTTCAAGAAGTCATGGAATTGACAAGTTAATTACAAAGACATGCTGAGAACACATAGGTCTTTAACCATGGCCAATACACAAACAATGCAAGTTGAACATACTAAATAGGATGCATGCAATTATCTAAAGCCGAATTGGGGCATGCTAAGAAAAATACTAGTTACAACTTTTAACAGAACAAACCTAAGCAAGCTGAGTGATTCAGTAATCAGGCAGTGTAATCTAAGCATGCTGTTACACATTGAGCAACATGATAGTAAAATAATACACAGGACTGAAAGCCACAACTAATAAACTGAAACAACAAAGAAACACATAGTTTTGGGATTTGAATTGAATCAGGACATACCAGTTAAGGAGAAAATACAGAGTATAGAGCAGAGATGGTGCAAATAGCCAGACTTGGCTTACAGCCGGCTGGGTTAGTGAGAATTACAAGTAACAGAAGAGAATAGAGAGCTTTTAGAGTGTGAGAGTATGGAGGAACTAGTGTTCGTCTCTTGAAGTGGAGTAAAGGAGAGTATATATAGCAGTTTAGAGCAAGGAAAATAAAGGTAAAAGGATTTAACCCTTCTGCAATTAAGGAAGCCACAAAATCAATATACATCAATTAGTATAATTTTCCCTCAATTAAGGGTAATTAACCAACGGTAAAGGCAGAACATATTTAAGGGAAGAAAATCAAACGAGCAATTAGGGGTAAATAGACTGAGGTTTAATTAAGGAAATGATCAGTAAAAAAAATAGTGAATATCACGCTTAAATTAAATAAGGTAAGAAGGCTAGTCAAGATTGTAAATAAAGGGAATAGTCAAGAATT
The DNA here is from genome assembly GCF_001879085.1 of Nicotiana attenuata. NCBI lineage: Eukaryota > Viridiplantae > Streptophyta > Magnoliopsida > Solanales > Solanaceae > Nicotiana > Nicotiana attenuata. The sequence goes on along the minus strand of NW_017682548.1, from coordinate 840 downwards.
ATCACATAGGTCTTTAACAAATTGATAAATCAAGAATCCGAATTAATCACTGATTTAAGGAGAAAAGTATAGGTTTACCATGAATTGGAAAAGAATGGACATGGACATATAGAACCAGTAGAAAAGTCGAACCAAGAACATCAACAGAGGCACATTAGGAGAAGAATCACAGAAACCAAAGCATAGGGCAAATTTAGTACACAAGTAATCTAGACAAACTCAAAATCCAAACAATAATGTCGAAAAAATTAGAGCTTTCAGCATAAACGAGTTAGGGTTAAAGCAAACCTCAGAAATCGGTTATAAGCGCACAAGAAACAGGAGATTAAACACTCAAAAATTATCGAATGTTTTGGAGAAAGAAAATTTCGGGAAATCCTAGTCATAGAAGTCAAAAACCTGAAGTATGGTAGTGTTTTAAATCAGTCAGTAGTAGAGGAATAAGAGAAGCTTAAAGAAAAATCACAGAAACTTGAAGAACATTTCAAACATGCAGAGATTCAAACAAAGAACCCAAAACATAGTGCTAAAATCGGTTGACAGTAAAGAAACAAATTTTTTTTTAAAGAAAAGTTGCTGACAAACTCAGAATCCTTCCAGATCTACAAAGATCGGGACGGATTCATGGCCAAAGATTAGGGTTTTGAGGAGAAAGGGGGAGGGGTAAAGAGAACCTGGTTTTGAACCAGAGATTTGAACCATGGAACTTCACTAGAAATCACTCCACAAAAACCACATAGTCGAACAACAAAGGGGATAGGAGACAAGTAGAGGCTTCGTACAGCCATAGGATGCCATAGATTGGACAGGGATTTAGAGGTTTGGGGTCGATTTTGGGTG
>NW_017682547.1:0-9704 GCF_001879085.1 Nicotiana attenuata | reverse complement strand
GACTATTTAACATCAATAATTGGCATAAAAGCATTTAGTTCTCCAAATAAATGCATAGAACGTGATAATGTCCGTTTGGGTTTCAGGGGAACCCGGTGGACTTTTGGATAAGGCTATCTTAAAGAGTCATTATGTGGACAACATAACTGACTCGCCTAGGTTTGACCATGATGCATGCACAGTTTAAATAGAGTGAGGTTTCTATGGGGTTTTAGACTAGTACCCTTGAGCGGACAACTCAAGGGGGAAAGGCACGGAACCGTAGACTACACCGTTGATCGACTGGTTTTACCGCAAATATGTCGTTTCCGGATTTAGGGGGTGATAATATAGGAAGAGCGCAACAACTCATTATAAGCGTTGCTATGGTATTTGTTTGGCACGAGTGGAATATGATGTCGAGCATGATTATGCAACAATTAAAGGCATGTTGTCACGTATTTGCACGTTAAAGAAAGCAGTAAATATAACAGTTTTCATGATTTAAGGCAGTAGTAATGGTAAGCAGTAAAGAAAAGAAAAAAGGAGACAAGTCAGTTTTGCAATCGAAAAGAAAATTGAATGCTTAAAAGAAATAAACAAATAATTGTGCGTGAAGAAGCATAAATTCACGATAAAGGTCTGAAATGGTAAAAGCCTTAAAAGATCCCCAGCAGAGTCGCCATGCTGTCGCGCCCCCTTTTTCCTCCGCGGAAATCGGGTTTATGACATTTGGGAGGGCAACTCATTCCTTTAGGGAATTGGGTTTGATTTAAAGAGTCGCCACCTAATGATTAGGGTGCATTAGGACACCAAGGAGGTTTGATTTGAGTAACCAGAGGTTGGGTAAGGGCTTGAAATTATTCTAAGGGGAAGGTGTTAGGCACCCCTCAGAATCCACTAGTGTGGTTCCCGGCCAGACTATTATTGTGAATTTGGGTACAATCGCATATAGAAAAATAAGGCTCAAATAAGAGGGGATTTTATCACATAAAGGTTTGAAAGTAAGCAAGGTTTGAAAGAATAATTAGAAAAGCTAATTTTAAAAATAAAGAGTTAAAATGCTGAAAAGAAAGATATAAAGAATAAAGGGAGGGGGTCCTAGGTTTATTAATAATATGGATCACCCCACACAATGCCCGGTAATCACTCCTCAATGAGGGGCTACACGTGACATTATCGTGTGGTCATATATCCATATCTACCCTTCCCACCCCGTTAAGGTATTAAAGCGCGGAATGGTCTCGCTTACCTATTGCATGCTACTACCCGTCCCAATCCTGTCAGTCCCAGGGGCATTTAGGACTACTAATCCTAAGGGAGGTAGGGATGTTAGGCTTATTTGTGGTTTTAAAGGCAAAAAATTCTAGGGCGACATACAAAACGTGTATAGCAAAATGGGGGAAAGCACATAACAAGCAAAGGCTCAGATATACCCCCTTTAAACAAAAGAAGCACATAATTAGCATGACTTACACATACTAGTTAGGGTCTGATTAAAAATTAAACATGCGAGGACTTAAAGGTTGAGGCAGGCTGATTCGTTACATAATTCAAATAAGAAGCCCGAATCAGGTCTGCCTGCTGGTTGTAGCTATTAACAGAAACGGATTTAATTTTACACTAAGGCTTGCCTAAGTGTTGAGACGAGGTTCAATAGGCATGATATCTACTGAATTCTGAAATAGTAAAGCTTGAAATAAACTATTTGAATGCATACTCGTTAAACTTGCTAAGTGTGGGAATCAGATCATTAAAAGAGAGGCCAGATTGAAACGAACAGATTATTAGCTCTGCAACTGACAATACCCTTATAAGCGGCTCAAATTCGATCAAGAGTTCCTATAGGCATGCTTTCTACGCGTAGTTGATTTTAAACGGTGTAGAATGCAGAAGACTTGTTTTAAAACTTATGCACATGATATCTAGGTGCTGAACTGTTTGAAAAACCTACGAACATGGTATCTAAATGCAGGAATTGTTTTATAACTATAGGTATGATTTCTAAATGCAAAATTTATTTTAAGAACCTATAGGCATGATTTCTATATGCAAAAATTGTTTGGAACCTATGAACATGATATGTAAATGCAGATTTATTTTAAAAACCTATAGGCATGATTTCTATATGCAGAAATTGTTTGAAACCTATGAATGTGATATCTAAATGCAGAAATTGTTTGAAACCTATGAACATGATATCTAAATGCAGAATTTATTTTAAGAACCTATAGGCATGATTTCTATATGCAGAAATTGTTTGAAACCTATGAACATGATATCTAAATGCAGAAATTGTTTGATACCTATAGGCATGATTTCTACCCTTTTTGCATACATAGTTACCCACCCTTTTCACTAGCCATCCCCAAGAGTTTATTACAAATTATTACAGCCCAGATTAAAGTATACATCAGAAAATATAAATAAAAGTACAACCAAGGAGAGCCTGATTCAGACTTCATGTCTGAAATATGAGGTAAACCAACTCCATGAGATCATGATCCAAAGCCTTTCTCCCACTTGAGTGTGTCAAAGTTCCCTAAGAGCCTCAAGGGGACTCCGGGCAATGCTCACACCCAAATGTATTATCAGATTGGGACAAGTGCAGTGTGGAAGGGACAACCCTCAAGTGTCCAAGTTCAGAGGGAGCTCAAAGGGTCCTAAGGCAAGGCTCACAAGAGGGGGGCAGAACTTAAAGACTAAGAAGGTGTGCAAGTGCAGAATATAGTGCTAAAAGGGAAAAGGAAGGGAGAATCAACTACAGATAAGCACACACAAGGGGATTCAGGGGAATAGGGGATTGTAAAGAGCCAGTCACTTAGGCAAAAAGGCAGACTTTGGGCATGCCCAGCAATGGGGAATGCTGGCACACCTACCAGCCTGCCAGAACACATACTGTTAGAGGCTAGGATACCCAGGGGATCAAGTTCAATTCATGGACAATAACTTCCATACTGCCATGCCTCAAACCATAGCTTAAACACATAGGGGGCAGGGGTTTGGGATTCATAATAGAACAGGCAGAAAGAAATCAATAAGCTATAATGTGTGTTGAACTATACATAAGCAGTAAATAGGGATACAAAAACAGTAGATAAACACATTGTTCTGGTGCTGAAACTTAAATCAGGACATACCAGTTTTAAAGAAACAAATAGAGAACAAGCAACAGGTCTTGTAACAGGCCACAGTGTAAGCAAACAAAAGAGAATACTTTTTTGAGTATAAGTGTAAGTTCAGAAAAGACTGTGTACGATTCTCTGTGTGTCAATGAAAGGGTCGTGTATTTATAGTGTGAAGAACAGACAGAAACAAGGTAAGAAAACAATTAAGGAACTGAATATCAATTAAAAAATCAATCAATACAAGACTTCCTTTAATTAAGGAATTCAGATTCAAACGGTAAAACTATTTAAGGAAAGAAATCAACTAAATATCTTGTGCAAAGTAGGCAATTAGGGGTAAATACATAGGGGTTTTAATTAAGGGAAGAATTTTGAAATACACGATTCAAAACAAATAAGGTAAAGATCCAGCAGTATTCAGTAAATCAAGGGGGTTAGAGATTTTGTAAGCATTGGTCCACGAATGAACCAAGTCAGAAAAACTAAGGAAAACTTTTGACTCAAATTGAGTAACAGGGAAGTCAGCAAACATGGAAAGAAAATCAATCAAACTTATACAAAGAAAGTCTGAAACCAATCATAATTGAATGCCATTTAGAAGAGAAGTTCCGCACATATAAAGAGTACACAAGTATCAGGCATGCGAGGCTGAATTTAGGACAAAGTGAAAGTGTCATGCAATTGTTAAATAAGTAAGTAGTAGACTATAGGAATATGGTAATTCAGCGATAGCATGTGAAAAAGGGGTCAAGTAAAGGTCTTGTAGAGTTTAGCAAAAGTCAGAATCATACGAAGAAACAAAATTGAAGCAATGATTTTGAAACTTAATGAAGCAGTAGATGAAATAACTCTAGGAACTCAATTAAGTCTAAAAGATTAGGGTTTTTGAAATCAAGCAAGTTCAGAGATGAAGCACAAGCAAGTCACATAGCCAATGGTCTCAAAACTCGGATGAACCCCCAAATTTAGGGTTCTTGCCATTAACCGAGTGCAGAGACAAAAGGGAAAGTGATTAATGGAAAAGATACTAATTGAAACAGGTTCAGAGGTCTCAGAAAGGAACTGAGACATTTAGCATGCTCTCTTAGTAGTAGGAATTCATGATAAGCATAGTAAAAGAACAACATGCGAATCCAGTAGAAGAACTAGTAGAAGAAACAAATAAGAACATGACTTAACAAGAACACAGTAGGAGAAACGTAGTAGAAGAAACACACAAGAGAAAAGAAAATCAGAGAAGCACACAAGAGAAAAAGAAAATCAGAGAAACATAACTCAAAAACCCTAGGTCGGAAAAAATAAAGGTTTTGAAAGCGATGTTTTTTTTTTTAAAAAGAAATATCAAAAAATCGTTTTAAAAGTTTAGGAAAAACCTGGATCTAGAACAGATCTAAAGAAATCATAAGAACCACAGAAGCTAGGGTTTAGTGAGAAAGACTTGGATCGTTGTTGATCTAACCAGGAGGAGGCGAGGCCAGGCTCAAAACAGACGTGGCTTGCCGGAGCGAGGCCGGAGATGGCCATAAAACTTGAATCGAACCAGGTCTGGATGAAGCTTCTTCGTGTTCAGACCATGAAACCCCAACGAACAGGTGTATAGGAGCCATAGAGGGCCGGTGGGTGGTGAAACCACCATGGATTCAGGCCAGGAGGTGGCCGGAGAAGATGAATGAAACTCATCGGAGCGGAGGGGGAGGGGGAAGGTTCTAGAGAGAACCAGAGATAGAGAGATAGAGGAGAGGGTCGGTCGAGTGAGGAATGAGAGGGGTTTGGGGGGGGGTCGTTTGGGCTTAATTAGGTAAGGGCGGATCTAGACCGTTGATCAAAATAGATCAACGGTCAAGATTTGATTCGGGTTGGGGTCAGGTAGACTTAGGATTGGGCCTGGGTCTTGGGTTGGTTTAATTGGGTTGGGGTTTTAATTTAGGCTAATTTAGAAAGCCAAAATCTGGCTATAAGTTAAATAGCCCCTTTTTCCCATTTAATTTATAAAAATAGTAAATAAATTTCTGAAAACTTATTGAAAGCACTAAAATGATTTATAATGTATAATTAACAATTTAAAAATACAGGACTTAATTTTATGAATATAAAACACAATTGAATCTTAAAAGGGCTAATATTGCAATTATATGCAATTTAGCTTAAAAAATACTAAATAAATTTGGAAGAAATATGCAATAAATTACCTTAGCTATGTCTTAGCATAAATATAAAATTTCAATAAATGAATTACCAAAATGATACTTTTGGAAATATTATGGGTTTTATGGATGAAAAGGGAATAATAGTTAAAACCTTAAANTATAAAAATATACAGGGAAAATTTGGGTATCAACAGCTGCCCCTCTTTACCCGGGAAGGATGAAAGAGTTGTCGGGTAAAGATATGATGACCAATTTTGACCGAGCGAAACGGTTTGAAGAGGTTTAGGCCGCACCCTGGCTTCTGAGCTGCCTACATATCCCTGGTTTTACAGGAATCAGGTCATATGTAGTTCCGGATCCGTCGGCGGAGTATGCCGATGGAGACTTTCCAAAACGGAAGCAATATTCAGGTTGGGATAAATGGTTAAGGTCTAATAGGGCTGCGGGAACTGGAGCGGGATTGCTCCTGCTGAGATAGCCGTTGCTCGCTGGTTTACCTGCAAATAAGCAATACGAGCATATATTGTGCGCAAATTTAAACGTGATGCAAGTTCCCGTTGGACCAAGAATGCTGTCTTTGGACGGTTAGGATGACGTCCTCAGACCATGATGTCCTGGGCCATGAAGCGTATAGTAAAGAATCCACAGGCCATGAAATGATGCTCTCGGGCTATGAGAATGGTGCCTCCAAACCATGATGCCTTTGAATAATGATATGCAAGTGATTAAAGGGATCTTCAGGCCAAGACATGGTGTTCTCGGGCTATGTAAATGGTGCCTCCGAACGATGACGCCCTCGGATAATTTGGCGATCTTTCAGCCCATGAGATGTAGTGGGTGGCGATCTTTCAGCCCATGAAATGCAATGAAGTGGCGATATTTCAGCCATGCAGAATGCAATAAGTGGCGATCTTTCAGCCATGCAAGTGTAAATAAAGTGGCGATCTTTCAGCCATGCAAATGTAAATAAGGTGGCGATCTTTCAGCCATGCAAATGTAAATAAGGTGGCGATCTTTCAGCCATGCAGATGCAGATGGAGACAGTGTTTAGTCTCGGAAGGCAGAATGGTAGCCTTATGCAATGCGGAAAAATGCAGATGGAGACAGTGTTTAGTCTCGAAAGGCAGAATGCTAGCCTTATGCAATGCAGAAAAATGCAGATGGAGACAGTGTTTAGTCTCGGAAGAAAGAATGGTAGCCTTATGCAATGCAGAAAAATGCAGATGGAGACAGTGTTTAGTCTCGGAAGGCAGAATGGTAGCCTTATGCAATGGAGAAAAATGCAGATGGAGACAGTGTTTAGCCTCGGAAGGCAGAATGGTAGCCTTATGCAATGCAGAAANGTAAATGGCAGGAACTCCACAAGGATAATGTCGACAGTCCATACTCGGATGAATCGGCTCATCCATCCCCGGTCCCCATCTTCTTCGTCGTCGATAACGAAAGGCCTGGTAGATCGGCACTGCAAGGTTAGAAGGCCCCCGTGGTGAAAGGGCCGGTATAGCCTAATAAGATGACTAAGGGTGAACTCAAGCCTTGCTTCCTCCGCAAAGAATCTCATCATCAATACTATCCTCAAAAATGACGGGTGAACCTGTGCCAGGGTAGCCTGATACTTCCGACAGAAGTCGAGCACGACCCCATCAAGGGGGTCCAACGTAAAGGGGTACGTGTATACATTCAGAAACCCCTCTGCATGATCCATGATGATCTCCTCCGGGGAAGGTACCTGCAATACCTACCTTTTCCCCCCATCCACAATCTTTCCCCAATGCAGAAAATGCAGATGGAGACAGTGTTTAGTCTCGGAAGGCAGAATGGTAGCCTTATGCAATGCAGCAAAATGCAGATGGAGACAGTGTTTAGTCTCGGAAGGCAGAATGGTAGCCTTATGCAATGCAAAAAATAAAAATAAAATGGCAAATGGTAATAGAGTTCTTAGCTGATAGCAGGTTGCGATATTGTGACTGCTGGGGACATCGCGATATAGGGAATATTACCGGCGTGCATGGATAGCAAATGCTGGTAAACACAACAATTTTGAGGGTTGCATTCCTAAACAACGTTTGTCTTGTGAGTGTATAGTATGTCAGGTGCTTTCGCAATCTAAGTGTCTGCATCCAAATAAAAATCGTGAGTTTTGTGGAGGGGAGGTTAGTTCGCATCCTCGCTGGCTCTTCTTGACCTGTTCGGCTTCGATTTGGTGATACGGTATGTATCATTGGGGGTAACGTTGCTGAACAAGGCAATTTCGATAAACATGCATGAATTTGTAAAAATATAATTATATATTTAAGAAACAACTTTTAGATGAACCGACGACTGTGACGTGGCTCAAGACATTGCAACCTCTCTTGTTACGGAATTTTGAGGGTCCTCCTCAAAATTCTGCCCCACTTTAACGGGTTGATGCTTCTGACGGCTGCCTGCGATGATCGACTGAAATTACTCCTCCTCAAAATTCTGCCCTAGTTTCCAATTGGGGGGGGGGGGAATGAAATTTTTATTGAATTGTGACCGAATCCATAAGGCTGCCTACGTATCCCCTCTTAAACGGGAATCAGGTCAGACGTAGTTCAATTACATCATGTAGGAAAACATAAGATTACACATAGTAGTGCTTGACTGCATCTGAATTGATTGGTTTCAACCAGACTTCTCCGTCCATTTCTGCAAGTATAAGGGCCCCTTCTGTCAGAACCCGATGAACCATGTATGGACCTTGCCAGCTGGGAGAATTTCCCCTTGGCTTCATCTTGATGCGGGATGATTTTCTTTAATACCAGCTGCCCTGGTGTGAACTGTCTCAGCTTGACTCTTTTGTTGAAGGCTCTGGACATCCTGTTCTGGTAAAGCTGACCGTGGCAAATTGCATTCATTCTTTTTCCATCTATGAGAGCTAATTGCTCGTAACGACTCTTCACCCATTCTGCGTCGTCCAGCTCAGCTTCCTATATGATTCTTAAGGAAGGAATTTCTACTTCGGCTGGAATGACGGCTTCTGTACCATAAACCAGCATATAGGGGGTTACCCCAAATGATGTGCGGATTGTGGTGCGATACCCCAATAAAGCAAATGATAGCTTCTCATGCCACTGCTTGTGCTTCTCCACCATTTTCCTCATTATCTTCTTAATGTTCTTGTTGGCGGCTTCTACAGCTCCGTTCATTTGAGGCCTGTAGGCTGTAGAATTCTTGTGTTTGATCTTGAAGGTTTCACACATAGCTTTGATCAAGTCACTGTTGAGGTTGGAGCCATTGTCAGTGATGATTGATTCTGGAATCCCGAACCGACAAACGACGCGGTCGCAGATAAAGTCTACCACGACCTTCTTAGTTACTGCTCTGTAAGTGCTGCTTCGACCCATTTGGCGAAATAGTCAATTGCCACTAGGATGAATCTGTGCCCGTTGGAGGCGGCAGGCTCGATTGCTCCAATGACATCCATTCCCCAGGCGGCGAAAGGCCATGGTGAACTTGTTGCATTAAGCTCATTGGGAGGCACCTTTATCATGTCTGCATGTATTTGACAGCGGTGGCATCTTCGAACATACTGGATGCAGTCTGTCTCCATAGTCATCCAAAAGTAACCAGCCCGGAGTATCTTTTTGGCTAAAACAAAGCTGTTCATATGTGGACCACAGGTCCCAGCATGGATTTCTTCTAGCAGTTTGGATGCTTCCTTTGCGTCGACACACCTGAGTAGTCCCAAATCAGGAGTCCTCCTATACAGGATTCCTCCACTGTGAAAGAAATTGTTGGATAACCTCCGAAGTGTGCGCTTCTGAATAGGATTTGCAAGTTCTGGGTACTGTCCCTTTGCCAAATATTCATTGATATCATGAAACCAAGGTTTTCCATCTGCTTCTTCTTCAACATGGGCACAATAAGCTGGCTGATCATGGATCTTTACTAGAATGGGATCAATGAAGTTTTTGTCTGGATGTTGTATCATGGATGACAGGGTGGCCAGTGCATCGGCGAATTCATTCTGGATTCTGGGAACATGTCAGAATTCCGTCTTTGTGAACCTCTTCTTCAGTTCTTGCACGTGATGCAGATACGGGAGTATCTTAGATGGTTGCCCATTCCTCTCGGACCTGATGTATTAGTAAGTCTGAATCCCCAATTACTAACAATTCCTGAACATTTATGTCAATGGCCATTTTGAGCCCTAGGATGCAGGCTTCATACTCGGCCATATTGTTGGTGCAGGGGAACCTGAGCTTAGCTGACACTGGATAGTGCTGACCGGTTTCTGATACTATGACCGCTCATATGCCAACTCCTTTGAAATTTGCTGCTCCGTCGAAAAACATTCTCCACCCATCATAGGCTTCCGCAATGTCTTCTCCTATGAATGATACCTCTTCATCAGGAAAACTACGTCTTTATGGGTTCGTATTCTCCATCCACGGGATTTTCGGCAAGATGATCTGCTGTGCCTGTC
>NW_017682546.1:0-9706 GCF_001879085.1 Nicotiana attenuata | reverse complement strand
GTGAGATAGTACTGAGAGTCTGAGTAGTGAGGTTAGTGACTGAGAGAGCGTGAGGCCGTAGTTGTGAGGATTATATATCTATGGAGTAGGCGTGCACGCCGCAGCAACATATATATATGTATATATAGATATATATATGGATATGGATCGGGCTGCACGCCGCAACAATATTACGCTTGGGTCGTAAGGGGCCCCTCCCGGAGTCTGCACACCCCCAGTGAGCGCCGTCGACGAAGTATATGGATCGGGCTGCACGCCGCAGCAGTTACTATGTGGTACCTATTGAGCGTGAATGATGAGTACGAGTACTGATTGGTAAGAGTTGAGTCACAAGTGACAGAGAGGCTAGCCCAAGTGGCGATAGATATATATACATGCATATGAGTGATGTTTGCCTGAGAGGCCTGTTTATGAACTTATTGATTTCACTCCTCTTTAAAGCGAGTTTCTATCGAATATGTTGATTTATTGACTGTTTTCACTCATCTTTATATTGAGCCTCTGTCGGAAAGTTGAACAAATGTTTAAAACAACTTTTATTTAAACTGGGGTTTATGAGATGTTCAGAAACTAATCCCTGATTTGGCATTTTGTTATTTCCACCGAGGTTTTCAAGTTATGAAGTGTTTATGATTATTGTTTTGCCCGAGGGGCTGTTTTACGAACTATGCTTTGCCTGAGGGTCCGATTATGGCTTAAATCTCTATTATTACTTTAAATGGTATTAAACCCCTACTGAAACTGCTGGAAAGTATTTCGAAATTGATTTTTAATAAAAGCTGGATTTTAAAAGGGAAGGTTGACTCGTATTATGATTTGAAATCTTGTTGTGTTTATTGAGCCTAACGTGAATGTGGATTCATTGTTTCCTACTGCTCAGACTTTATTTACTCTTATTACTTACTGGGTTGGAGTACTCACATTACTCCCTGCACCTCGTGTGCGGATTCAAGTATATCGGAACCCGGTAGCGGGTGTTGATTTGCTCGGGCGCGGAGTCATCAGAGTTAGCAGGTGGCTGCATGACGTTCGCAGCACCGCTCCCTTCCTCACATTGTTATTACTGTATTTAGTACATTATTTTAGACTTCTTGTTGTATTCAGACCTTGATAGATGCTCATGACTAGTGACACCCCGAGGTCGGGCTTGTATTTTATTCCGCACTGTTATTTCAGAAGTTATTATGAAATATTGTTTAATTAAAGACTTAAAAATGATTCTTAATGCTTAAGGGGCTAATGTGAGTGTTGTGTCGGCTGGTCTTGTCTTCACGAGAAGCGCCATCACGACCGGGCCGGTTGGGGTCGTGACACTACGAATGTTCAATCTTCTCCCTTTTATAGCTACCTCGAAGTAATAGAGTCTTTATGACAATTAATGGCATTAATATAATGTTATAATTGTTAATCATAACTGATTCTCTACAAATTCCATAACGCTTTCCGTAATTAATGCCTATTAATTACCAATAATACGTATCTGTACCGCTTTTACTACAAAAGTTTATTCTTCTGATATAACTGCTGAATATCAATAGGTACGAGCTTTTATCCTTCCTCTGCCCGTGCCTGTTGAAGCTCGGGCCTTTTTTCTTTGCCAATCAGTCACTCTTCTAATAGTACACATGTCATGATATATCACCTCATATTTAATTCCATACACGAACTCAATTTTTTCCAATACAGATAGTCCCCCCACTTGCCATTTATTCTTAAATAGAATATTTGGGAAGTGGATCTCATTAAAGGGGAATATTTTCCGCCATTATTTCTTCTCTGGAACTGACGCTTCATATGTCACTTCCATTTAATGTTCACGACACGTGGCACCTCCCAATTGGTTCTGCAACTTTTCAGCGCTTTTTAGGGCTTTTTTACGGCTTTATTAATTACGAAATGACAGCTTTCATCATGACATTTCTATCATTGCGTCTTTTCCTTTGACGGTTGCTTCTGAGTAGAAATATAAGCCTTCATCTTTGTCTTTTTCACAAAAGGTTCAGAATATTCAACTTTAGTCTTCTTCTTCCTCGTACTATTATGTCTTCTTCAAACCCTAACCCTCGTAGAGTTCCTATCATTGATAACCTTCCTCTTGCTCCTATTAGAAGTAGGAGAAGAGGAAGACTTCGTAGTTTAGGGTCTTCATCTTTTCGGGGTCCTTCTCTTCCTTCTACGAGTTCAACTCCACCTTCTAGAACTAGAGGTTCCCTTTCTCAAAGGTCTTCATCTAGAAATAAAGATCCCAATGAACCTCTTCGTGAACCTTTGGTTGACGAAATTGTTCCTGCTGAACTATCTTTTTACAATGATAGAGAGTCCATCAGAAACCAAGTTTCTTCTATGTCTTCATTAGATCGTGTTGATATTTACCCAACTCAGATCACTAAAGGTTTGATTTTCGTGGTTCGTAGGGATTGCCATTGGAGTCATGATTTTCCTATTATAATCCCCAATGCAAACCAAAGAATCACTTCTTATTTGATTGGGTTTTCTTTCGTATATACATACCCTTTTACTTTGAATTTCAAACCTCTTATTGACACGGTTATCCTCGAATTCTGTCGTTTTTTTGATGTTTGTTTAGGACAAATTGGCCCTATCGTGTGGAGGGCCGTTGCTTGTTTGAGGAATTTGGCCAACATGGCTGGCTTGCCTTTTACTTTCTTCCATTTAATCCATCTTTATTCTCCCAAACTTTTTTGTCATGGAATTTTTACCTTAGTAGCGAGAAGTAAAAGAGTTCTGGTCAGCCCAGAGGACGATAAAGACCGTGGCTGGTATGCCAGGTTTGTTGCTGCCCCCCACTGTTGGTTTAGTGGGTGAAGAGAATGTTCCATTTCCTGAGAAATGGAATTTTGCACGTAAGTTTTCTTTTCATAACTTTTCTATGCCTCTCTTTTTATTTTTGATGATTGTCATTTTAACTTCTTCTTTTTCAGCAACCATGGGAATTGTTGATGAAATTCCCAATTACCGTGGTTAGGTAGAAAAGTTGTTAAGTGTTGCTCCGGTGGAAGGTAGATCTTGGAAAAACCTTTCTCATCGGTTTGGTTGGAAAGTGAAAACTCACGGTAAGTGCTTTTTCCTTTATATCCTTCGTACTTCTATTTACTTCTTTCCTTAAAACTTACTTTAATCCTTCTTCTTATCAGGATTTCCCATTCGAGGCATAAGTGTTGAGGCCGTCATAGCTTCCAGAGTTTCTTTGGAAAGAACCCAAGATATTGTTCTGGGTTCTTCATCAAAAATGAAGGCCTTCACTGATCAAGATTCTGAAGAGGAAGAACAAGATGAGGGTTCTTTGATAAAAAAGCCACGAGTTAGAAGACGCATTATTTCAGATGATGAAGCATCTCCCCCTCATTCTATTCCTTTAATTGAGCCTGTTGAAACCACTTTGGTGATTTCCGATGATGACACTCCCGCGGCTGCTCGTGATTCTGTTGATCAGCTTTTTGCTCGTGGGTTTAATAGTGAAAGTTTAGGTCCGGTTTCTAATAAAGCGCCCCTTGCCTCATTTTCCATGCCTGCTCCTGTGACATCTTCTTTACAGGTTGTGACACTGCTATCGCTGCTCCGCCCCAGGCTATTTTGACTCCTTCCACAGTCCCTCCTACAGTTGTCCATCATACTGAGGTTGGTTCCTCAAGTGGAAGTGAAGCTATGAGGCAAGTTATCATCGAGGTTCCCGCCGATGGTAACCTTTTGAGCAAATCAGGTCGGGCTGATGTGTGGTTGAAGCCTCTGATTGGTCCAGTTGAGAAATCCAAGCTTGAGAGTCACAACTCTTTGACTTGGATGAATGACATAGTGCAATCATCTTTAAAGGTATTCTTTTTCATACTTTACTTCACCCTTCTTCTACTTAAGGTTCTTACTGTTTTTTCCTTCTTAAGATCAATCTAGTTGGCACGGAGATGATGAAAAGAATTCCCCACATAGAGAAATTATGCATGATTATTAAGTTCAAGCGGACAACTGGAGAGAACAGTATGAAGGTCTTCAAATTGACATGGAAGTGTTAGAAGAGAGTAAGTGTACCTTGGAGCAGCAACTGAAGATTTTAACTTCAGAGTTAGCAATAGAAAAGGCTTCCTCAAATCAAGCTGATAAGGACAAGAATCTCCTCGAAACATCTTTCTCTGAGCAGCTTTCTAAAGCCAGTGAAGAAATCAGAGAACTGAAGGCTTTGCTAAGCAAGAAGGAAGCTTATACTGGTGAACTCGTGCAAACACTTTCTCAGACCCAAGAAGATCTTCGTGAGTCTTCTAACAAGGTCAGTTTTTTAGAGAGTTCACTCGCTCCTCTGCAAGCTTCTTATGATTCTGCCCTGGCTGAAAATGAAAAGCTTAAAAACGAGATTGATCGGTGGGAACAAGATTACGAGATTCTTGAGGACAAGACTGCAATGGAAGTGAGTTGGGAAATTGTAAACACACGCCACGATACCCTAGTGGAAGTTGGCCAAGAGGGCTTTAGTTTGGATACTGAGTTAGCTAAAATAAAAGAGACTATTGAAAAAACTCAGCAAAACCAAGACTTCCCTTCTCCCACGGCTGATATTCCCGAGCACATTGAAGATGATATAGGTACGGTGAATGCTCCAACTCCTTCAAGCCATTTCGAACCTTCTGCTGCTAATGACCTTGTTTCAGATCCTTCTTCAGCCCCTCAGTGAAAAGTTTATGACATGTTACTTTCCTTTTTTTTTGTGTGGAATGTGGTTGTAACCCCCGGTCCCATTTGGGGTTTAGTTTTTTGGAAATGATAAGTCCCAGACCTTTTCGGGGCACTTTTGTATAAATGACAAATAGTTTATGACTAAGTTTTGTACTTAGTCTGAACTTTTAAATATTAAGAAGTTTTCTGTTTTAACTTAGTTATTTTGAGCTTCTGTTTTGCTTGTCTTTGCCTTTATACTTTAAGGACTTGTTAATTAATTTGTGGGTTTATGTTTTACCCGTTTTTTGCATTTTTTGTCTTATAAAATGCTTTATTAACTTCATGGATTTTTGAATCACACATGATTTTATAAAAGACGTCCCTTTTATTTTCGACACTTAATGAAGAGGACGTCTCAACTTCATAATGGTGTAAATGTACGACAAAAGAAATAGGAACACACATGTTTCTTGAAATAACATTGATAAAGTTTTCATTTGAACTTTGTCAAGTTTAAATAACATCTTACATGTGTTCAAATAACTTCTATAACTTTTCTCGTAACTGTTTTCTTTTACAACAGATTTCAAAAGAGAAAATAAAACTCAAGGTTTTCCTTTACAACCTGTTTCTATACATTGCCTTTAACCTAGATATCATAAAAATTTTGAAATCTATAAGGTTTTTCGAATGTCTTTGTGTTATTTGGCTCGTAACTTTGCTCATTTGATGAGTAGACTTTGAGGCTTTGATTTGTACTTTCGACTATCTTCTTAGTCTTCTTTGCCTTCTTTATACGTATGTCGTATATTATATAGTCCCCCAAGTGTTTGAGATTTGAAGTATGAAATCTCGAGCACTTGTTTACTCCTCTTATTTGGTACTTTCCCTGAAAAGGAAAAAAAACATACGGGACTCGGAGGTGCGATTATAGATAAAGACTACTAAACCCGTTTGAATTCCTATCAGAATAAATTGTAACCCTAGACCGGGAATTTATGTTTTTCTGCGTGTCTTGCAGGTCGTGACTCATCATTTAGTACGGGTTAGCTTTTTGCCTATCATCTAAAATCGTTAGTAAAATTTTAATAATTCAAAAAATAAAATTCGAAAATGAGGGTACCTGCCCGTGGATACTTCTTTTCCTTAGAAATAATATCTCTTCAGATGAACGGCGTTCCAATGTGAAGGTAAAATCTTTCCATCCATTGTTTCCAGCTCGTATGCTCCCTTTCCTGTGATACCGTGAATCTTATAAGGTCCTTCCCAAGTTGGACTTAACTTTCCCGCGTTAGCCGCTCTCGTGGATTGAAAAACCTTTTTGAGTACGAAGTCCCCAATCTTGAAGTATCTTAGGCGAGCTTTTCGATTATAATATCGTTCCATAACCTGTTTTTGTGCTGCCATTCTTATTAACGCAGCTTCTCTCCTTTCCTCAAGTAAATGTAAGTTTATTCGCATTTCTTCTTCATTATATTTCTCAGTTGCTTGTGCATATCTCGTGCTTGGCTCCCCAATCTCGACTGGGATCAAGGCTTCAGCTCCGTATACCAGTGAAAATGGTGTTTCCCCCGTACTTGTTTTTGCTGTCGTGCGATAAGCCCATAAAACACCAGGTAACACCTCTGGCCACTTGCCTTTGGATTTCTCCAATCGTTTCTTCATATTGTTGATAATGACTTTATTCGTCGATTCAGCTTGTCCATTACCCACCGTATGATAAGGTATTGAGATAATCCTTTTGATTTGCCAACTTTGAAAAAACTCTGTGATTTGTGCGCCTATAAATTGTGGGCCGTCGTCACATACGATTTCCTTTGGTACGGCTAATCGGCATATGATATTTCGCCAAATGAAATCTCTGACCTCTTTTTCTCGTACCTGTTTAAAAGCACCTGCTTCTACCCACTTAGTAAAGTAATTAGTGAGTACTAGCAAAAATCTTACCTTGCCTTTTGCTTGTGGTAGTGGACCCACGATATCCATCCTCCACTTCATAAAAGGCCACGGTGCAATGACTGGATGTAACAATTCCGCGGGTCTATGCATATTGTTACTGTATCTTTGGCACTTGTCACATTTAGCTACAAAGTTTTCCGCTTCTTCTTCCATTTTGGGCCAATAATAGCCTGCTCTAATCATGGTGTTCACTAAAGATCTTCCTCCAGCATGATTTCCACAATGTTCCTCGTGTATTTCTCTCATCACATAATTTATTTGAGAAGGTCCGAGGCATCTTGTCAAAGGACCACCGAACATTTTACGATAAAGATTGCCTTGCTTTAAACAGTAGCGAGCAGCTTTTTTGCGAAGTGTGTGAGCTTTTTTCTTATCTTCAGGGACAGTTCCATGCAAAAAAGCGACAATCTCATTCCTCCAATCCCAACTTAAATTATTGAAATTTACCTCATTTTTATGTTGACCAAGTACTGAATGGAATAGATGTATTACAGAAGCATTTTCATCATTTGTTACTTCTGCCGCAGATGCAAGATTAGCTAAGGCGTCTGCCTCAACATTCTCCTCTTGTGGTATCTGCACAACTTTCTAGGTTTGGAATTCTCTCACCAGATCTCGTGCCTTCTCCAGATATTGCTGCATTCTTGCCTCCTCGGCTGTATAAGTCCCCAGCATCTGGTTAACTACAAGCTGCGAATCGCTTTTGATTACGACCTGCTCTATTCCAAGTTCACGTGCCAGTTCTAAACCTGCAATCACAGCTTCATACTCTGCTTCATTGTTAGTCACAGGATGACATTTTATAGCTTGTCATATGGTTTCACCCGTTGTTGGTACTAAAACAATTCCCAGACCTGCTCCTTTCACATTTGATGAGCCATCAGTAAATAAGGTCCAGGTTCCTAGATTAGATCCATTGAATACTTGTAGTTCTTTTTCTGCTTTTGGTCGCATCCCTTGGCTAAAATCGGCCAAAAAATCTGCTAACACATGTGACTTTATTGCAGTTCTAAGTTGATATGTGATGTCATATTCACTTAATTCTATGGCCCACTTGGCTAACCTACCTGATAACCCATGTTTATGTAGTATATTACGTAGGGGATAAGCAGTTACTACAGAGATAGGATGACATTAAAAATAGGGCCTTAACTTCCTAGATGCCATGATTAATGCAAGTGCAAGCTTTACTAGTTGAGGATACCGTTCTCGGCATCTAGTAATGATTTGCATAGTAAATAGGAGATTGTATACCTTGGTCTTCACGAACCAAAACAGCACTCACCGCTACTTCTGGAACAGCAAGGTAGATAAGCAACCTTTCCCCCTCTTTTGGTTTTGTGAGCAACGGTGGATTTGACAAGTATGCTTTCAAGCTTTTGAGTGCTTGCTGACATTCTTAAGACCATTCGAACTGATCTTGCTTTTTAAGAGCTGAAAAGAACTTAAAGCATTTTTCTGATGACTTGGAAATAAATCTTCCAAGGCTGCTATTCTTCCCGTCAGTCTCTGTACCTCTTTCTTACTTGTAAGCATATCAGGAATTTCTTCAATAGCTTTAATCTGTGTGGGATTTACTTCAACACCACGGTTAGAAACAAGAAACCTAAAAACTTACCTGATGAAACGCCAAATGCACATTTCTCGGGATTCAGCTTCATATTGAATTTACGGAGAATCTGAAATGTATCAGACAGGTGATGTATATGATTCCTTGATTGTTGGGATTTAACCAACATATCATCTATATAGACTTCCATGGTTTTACCTAAATGTTCTTGGAACATTTTGGTCACCAACCTTTGGTATGTGGCACCAGCGTTCTTGAGGCCAAATGGCATTACTTTATAACAGTAAGTCCCCCTGTCTGTTATAAATGAAGTTTTTTCCTCACCTAGAGGATCCATTTTGATTTAATTATACCCTGAATATGCATCTAAAAAACTTAGCAATTCATGCCCTGCAGTAGCATCAATTAGTTGAACTATGTGTGGTAATGGAAAAGAATCTTTGGGACAAGCTTTGTTTAGGTCAGTGTAATCTACACAAACTCGCTATCTACCATTCTTTTTTCATACTACTACAGTATTAGCTAACCAATTAGGGTACTTTACCTCGCGAATAGACCCGATTTTTAAAATTTTTTGCACCTCATCTTGAATCACCTGATTTTTGAACGCTCCCTGTTTTCTTTTCTTTTGTTTGATAGGTGTATATGATGGATCTTCATTTAACTTGTGAGTCGTTATTTCCGGAGGTATTCCTGTCATGTCAGAGTGTGACCAGGCAAACAATCTACGTTAGATTTCAAAAATTCAGTTATCTTACCTTTCATTTTGTGGCTCAAGTTGGCCCCAATATAAACGTTCCTTTCACGCTTTTGTGTGAATAGTTCTACAGCCTCCAACTCCTCAATCGTTGTTTTGATGTTTCCATTTTATTCCGGTTCTTGGATGCAGTCGGGCCTTGAATCCACATCTGTTCGCCCATATTCAGTTGAGGCTTGCGTCGTAGTATCCTCAACTGGATTCTGTAATTGCTATTTTTCTTCATTTTTTGCGCCTGAATCTGCTACGGAATTGATGATCCTAGGCGTCTGTTGATCACCACGAATTTGACGGATTCCCCATGGTGATGGGAATTTGATGACTTGATGTAAGGTAGATGGCACAACATCCATTTCGTGAATCCATGGTCTCCCGAGAATCATATTATAAGCCATATCCATCTCCACCACCTGAAATTTCGTATCTTTGACAACTCCATCTGCGAATGTTGTAAGTACTACCTCCCTTTTTGTCACGACGCTTGAATTGTCAAAGCCAGATAACGTATGTGCCTTAGGTACTAGCTTATCTTTGGCTTGCATCTCGTTTAATACTCTTAGCAAAATGATGTTCACGGAACTATCTGGATCAATCAAAACTTGTTTCACATTAGTATCATGTACAAGTAGAGATATTACCAGTGCATCGTTGTGTGGAGTTAACACGCCGTCCGCATCTGCATCATCAAATGTAATACTCTCCTCCTCAAAACCATGTCGGACCTGCTTCCCGTGTGTAACTGAACTTTTAAACTT
>NW_017682545.1:0-9708 GCF_001879085.1 Nicotiana attenuata | reverse complement strand
GAGGCAATTACGAGCAGTAAATGACATTAAAAGAAACGTTATTCAATCATTCTTATTAAATACAAATTCTCTAACGTATTTGGCATTTAATGTTGAATTTGGACTCTTTTACGCTATCAGATTCATATCTTCAATTCCTTCTGATCTTCGAGCTTTAAATGGCTCGAACAGGTACGAGTCTCGTTTCATCTGGATAGTAGCTCATATCTTCTCTCCCGCATCTATTGTTGCTCGTATCTTCTAACTGTTTGTCATGCTTTGACTATTTGACCGGTCCGCGTGTCATGACATGCCATCTTCAATATTTAAATTCAGTTTTTTCCCAATACAATATTAATTTTATTCTTCATTATGTCTTGAGAATAACTATACTCTTATCTTTAGTAGATAATCATTTGTTTATTTTGATTTTAGCGGAGCTCCAACTGAGTTCCAATTATCGTAATAGTAAAACACTTGGAAAGTACAAATTTACCCCTTTATTTTCTACAACAATGTGTGGGATCAGTGTATAAAATGTAAATCAAATTTAAAGTAGATATTCCCGCTGAACTTGCTAAATTTATCGTAATATAAAGAATCGAGAGTAGTCATGATTGAATAAGTTCTTATCGATCTTTGATATTGTCGTCGGTTGGCAAATCTTTTTCAACTTTGGACATGTTGGCCCTCCAATTCAACTCCCCCCACCCCCACCTCATTAAACTACATTGACATGTGAAGAATTTTTACGCAAATTGATCACTGTTACCTACTAGATAAAGCTTAGTTTTGATGGAGGATTATATGTAGAGATATTTTTTAAGTGATTTGATAGTGTAAAATTTATGTACGCGATTAGTGTATATAAGTTAAACTCGACATTGTTGACCAAAAACCGTAAGCCCCTGGTTAAACTAATTAATGTTGTGTATGAGGGGTTAAACCCAGTTAGTGATAATAACCTCAGATCTATAATCGGTGGTCGTAAATAACAGAAGGATAGTATTGAGAGGAAATTAAATGTAGTATGCATTCTGTTGAAGAGTCGAGTATGAGCCATAACAGCCAAGTTGCTCCTCCAACTTATTCTGTTAGGCAGTTAGGAGCTTAGGTGACAGCTGTCACCAGCTAAGTTAATTGAGGTAGTTAGTGAAAATTAGTAATTAGAGTCGGTTAGATATACTTGTATATATACATAGCATCTGTACAAAGTTAGTAGTAGATTTCATTATATGAAACACAATTCATTCTTCTCTTCTCTTCTCCCATTTCCTTCTCTATAACTCGATCAACTAGTTCTAGAACTTAACATGGTATCAATGCCCGTGAAGACGATCAATTCACGCAGATTGCTCGCAATTGATTTATGTATCTAGAACTCCTTGTTCGTTATCGTCTATGAATTACTTTGATTCATCTCATCTTAGTTGAGTCATCCTTGAGCAATTAGGTATTCCTCTTATTTTTCTCTGCTCGATTCTATTCTAAGCTCTCGATTTTTGATCTTCAATGGCGATCGGAGCTGGTGGTACAAGCTCGGGCACATGAATTGAATATACGACTGCCGATGCAACTCTAGTGGCAAATCCAAGTCGTGTGGGTACTATAGTTGTCTATCAACATCATCCTCTATTTCTCCAACCGCTTAATACTCCAGGTAGCTCTCTCATTTCAATTAAGCTAACTGGACATGAGAACTATGCTATGTGGAGCAGCTCTATGCATATTAGCTTACTAGGCAAGAGCAAACTAGGTTTTGTAGATGGAAGATATTCTAAGGATAAATTTGATCCTTCTCTTCATGATATGTGGGAAAAGTGTAATGCTATTGTGCTTTCATGGATAATGAATTCTGTGAGCACTGAGCTATTAAGTGGAATGGTGTATGCTACAAGTGCACACAAAGTGTGGAGTGACCTTAGAGAAAGCTTTGAAAAGGTGAATGGCTCAAGGGTCCTATACTTGCACAAACAGATAGCTACTTTATCACAGGGCATCTCATCAGTATCCTCTTATTTCTCTAAATTGAAGGAGTTTTGGCTGAATTTGATGCGCTTATGTGTTGTCCTAGTTATGGATATGAAGAATCAAAGAGATATGTAGAACACTTTGAGTATCAAAGGCTGTTACAATTCTTAATGGGACTGAATGAGTCCTATGCACAGTCGAGCAATCAGATTCTAAATATGTCACCTATTTCTTCTATAAATAAAGCATACTATATGATCGTTTCAGAAGAAAGTAGAAGGTACTTGGCTAATCATTCCTCAAATGTAGCAGAAATTCATGAGGGAACAGCCTTATTCACCAGTAAAAATCACCTCAATTCATCTCAGTTTGCCAATAAGACCGGTTCGGCTCCATACCCCTCTAGTCCTGCCTCCTATTCCCCTGTCCTTCAGAATCATAATCAAGTGATGTTCAATAATAAAGGAATCTCATACCCTACACAAAATTACAAGTAGAGGAAGAATCAGCTGTATTGGGACTACTGCAGTTTCAAAGGTCACACTAGGGAAACTTGCTATAAGCTTCATGGCTATCCCTCAGATTTCAAATCCAAAAAGAAGCATCCTTCAACAAACTCAGTTGCTTATACTGGAGGGAATCAGTTCTCCAACAATACTATGCCAACTTTTGGGAATCCTTCAACACCACAAGCAGGAGGCCATCCTACTAACAACCCATTTGCTCAGAACCAGGTTGCTCACGCATGAGCAGTACACTCAAATTATGCAGATGCTTGGAAAAAGAAGTGAGGCTAGTGGCTCAGCCATGGTAGCAGGTATGATACATAATGCAACCTTCCCAGAAGATAAGCCTAAGTGGATAATTGACACTGGAGCTTCTAATCATATAGTACATAGGATTGATATGTTGTTTGATTTAAAACACTTGGGAAGGACCAATGTAGGGAAAGTATGTTTACCTATAGGAGAGCTAGCCACATTAATGTTTAACCAAAAATTGGGATTTCGGTCAAAGCTTTATTTTAGAAGAACTCGAGTTACTGATAATTAAATAAAAAAGAAATTTACTTTAAAAAGCTGAAGAAAGCAAAATAGATCAGTATATTGCAATAGTATTTCGTGTCCTTACAAATGATCAGCTTTCCCCTTTTTATAGCTATCTCTAGGTAATACCTTTTGTTTCTGTCATAATAGAGCCATTATTGACAATCAATGGCATTTAATGTAACGTTATAAATGGTAATCATATTTTGATTTAGTACAGATTCTCTAACATTTTCCGTAATTAATGCCTATTGATTACTGACAATACATAACTATCCCTTTTTGTTATCAGGTTCATTCTCTTAGCTCGACCTTCGATCATAAAGAAGTCCGAGCATTTATCTTTCTTGAATCTCTTGAATTCCTGCCCGTGCATGTAGTTGCTCATGCCTCTTTAACTATTCTTTGCCAATTGTCATCCTTTGACCAGTCTACATGTCGTGACATGTCACTTTTCAATCAATTCTATATATGAACTTATGTTTTTCCAATACAGATAGTCCCCCCATTTGCCATTTATTCATCAATAGATATTTGGAAAGTGGATTTTATTAAAGCGGGAATATTTGCCGCCATTAATTCTTCTTTGGAACTGACGCTTCATTTGTCACTTCCATTTAATGTTCGTAACACGTGGCATCTCCTGGTTGGTTCTGCAACTTTTCCACATTTTTAAGGCTTTTTACGGCTTCACCAATTACGAAACGACAGTTCTCATTATTGTTTCCATCATTACACTTTTTCCTTTGACGGTTGCTTCTGAGTATAAATATACTTTTTCACCTTTGTCTTTCTCACAAAAATTTTTAGAACATTCAATTCTTGTTTCCTTCTTCCTCGTACTACTATGTCTTCTTCAAACCCTAACCCTAGGAGAGTTCCCATCGTTGACAACCTTCCTCTTGCTCCTGTTAGGAGTAGGAGAGGAGGTAGACTTTGTAGTTTAGGGTCCTCATCATTGCGAGGCACTTCTCTTCCTTCAACACGTTCAACACCTCCTTCTAGAACCAGAGGTTCTCTTTCTCAAAGGTCTTCATCTAGAGGTAAAGAACCCACTGAACCTCTTCGTGAACCGTTGGTAGATGAGATTGTTCCCGCTAAACTATCTTTCTACAATGATAGAGAATCTATTAGAAACCAAGTTTCTTCTATTTTTTCTTTAGATCGTGCTGATATTTACCCAACTCAGATCACTAAAGGTTTAATTTCCGTGGTTCGTAGGGATTGCCACTTGAGTCATGATTTTCCCATTATAATCCTTAATGCAAACCAAAGAATCACTTCTTATTTAATGGGGTTTTCTTTCGTATATACATACCCTTTTACTTTGAATTTCAAACCTCCTATTGACCCGGTTATCCTCGAGTTCTGTCGTTTTTTCGATGTTTGCTTAGGTCAAATTGGCCCTATCGTGTGGAGGGCAGTTGCTTGTTTGAGGCATTTGGCCCACATGGCTGGCATGCCTTTTACTTTCTTTCATTTAATTCATCTTTATTCTCCCAAACTCTTCCGTCAAGGAATTTTTACTTTAGTAGCGAGAAGCAAAAGAGTTCTGGTTAGCCCAGAGGACGATAAGGACCGTGGCTGGTACGCCAGGTTTGTCGTTGCCCCCACTGTTGGTTTAGTGGGTGAAGAAAATGTTCCATTCCCTGAGAAATGGAATTTTGCACATGAGTTTTCTGTTGTAACTTTTCTATTCCTCTCTTTTTATTTCTGATGATTGTCATTTTAACTTCTTCTTCTTTTTCAGCAACCATAGGAATTGTTGATAAAAATCTCAATTTCCGTGGTTGGGTAGAAAAGTTGTTAAGTGTTGCTCCGATGGAAGGTAGATCTTGGAAAAATCTTTCTCATCGGTTTGGTTGGAAAGTGAAAACTCACGGTAAATGCTTTTCCTTCTTATTTCGATTTACTTCTTTCCTTAAAACTTATTTTAATCCTTCTTTTTATCAGGATTTCCCATTCGAGGCATAAGTGTTGAGGTCGTCATAGCTTCCAGAGTTTCTTTGGAAAAAGCCCAAGAGATTGTTCTGGGTTCTTCATCAAAAAGGAAGGCCTCCGCTAATCAAGATTCTGAAGAAGAGGAAGAACAAGATGAGGGCTCTTTGATAAAAAGACCACGAGCTAGAAGACGCATTATTTCAGATGATGAAGCATCTCCCCCTTGTTCTGTTCTTCCCACCGAGCCTGTTGAATCCGCCTTGGTGATTTCTGATAATGATACTCCCGCGGCTGCTCGTGACTCTCTTGCTTAGCTTTTTGCCCGTGGGTTTGATAATGAAAATTTATTTTTGATGAAGTGCCTCTTGCCTCTTTTTCCATGTCTGCTCCTGTGACACCTTCTTTGCCAGTCGTGACTGTTGCCGTTGCTGCTCCTCCCTAGGCTGTTTTGACTCCTTTTACATTTCCTCCTACAACCGTCCATCACACTGAGGTTGGTTCCTCAAGTGGAGGTGAAGTTATGAGCCAAGTTATCATCGAGGTTCCTGCTAAAGGTAACCTTTTGAGGAAATCAGGTCGGGCTGATGTGTGGTTGAAACCTCTGATTGGTCCAGTTGAGAAAGCCAAGCTTGAGAGTCATAACTCTTTGACTTGGATGAATGACATAGTGCAATCTTCTTTAAAGGTATTCTTTTTCAAACCTTACCTTATTTTTTTTAAGGTTCTTACCCCCCTTTTTTTTATTAGATCAATCTAGTTGGCACGGAGATGATGAAGAGGGTTTCCCACGCAGAGCAATTAATGCATGAGTATCAAGTTGAAGCGGACAACTGGAGGGAGCAGTATGAGAGTCTCCAAATTGACATGGAAGTGTTAGAAGAGAGTAAGCGTATCTTGGAGCAGCAACTGAAGGTTTTAAGCTCAGAGTTAGCAGTCGAGAAGGCATGCTCGAGTCAAGCTGATAAGGACAAAAATCTCCTTGAAACATCTTTCTCCGAGCAACTTTCTAAAGCCAGTGAAGAAATCAAAGAATTGAAGGCTTTGCTAAGCAAGAAAGAAGCTTATGCTGGTGAACTCGTACAAACACTTTCTTAGACCCAAGAAGATCTTCGTGAGTCTTCTACCAAGGTCAGCTTTTTAGAGAGTTCACTCGCTCCTTTGCAAGTTTTTTCTGATTCTGTCCTGGCTGAAAATGAAAAGCTTAAAGACGAGATTGATCAATTGGAGAAAGATTACGAGATTCTTGAAGACAAGACTGCAATTGAAGTGAGTTGGGCAATTCTAAACACCCGCCATGATACCCTGATGGAAGTTAGCCAAGAGGGCTTTAGTTTGGACGCTGAGTTAGCCAAAATAAAAGAGACTATCCAAAAAACTCAACAAGGCCAAGACTTGCCTTCTCCCATGGCTAATATTCCCGAGCACATCGAAGATGAAATGGGTACGGTGGATGCTCCAACTCCTTCAAGCCATCCTGAACCTTCCGCTGCTCATGACCCTATTTCAGATCCTTCTTCAGCCCCTCAGTGAAAAGTTTATGATATGTCACTTTTTTTTTTGAATGTGGTTACAACCCCCGGTCCCATTTGGGGGTTTGGTTTTTTGGAAACGATAAGTCCCCAGACTTTTTCGGGGCGTTTTTTGTATAAATGACAAGTAATACTTAGCCTAAACTTTTTAATATTTAAGAAGTTTTTCTGCTTAAACTTAGTTATTTTTAACTTTTGTTTTGCTTTGCCTTTATACTTAAGGACTTGTTAATTAATTCGTGGGTTTATGTTTTACCCTTTTTGCATTTTTGTTTCATAAAATGCTTTATTAACTTCGTGGATGTTTAAATCACACATGATTTTTTATAAAAGAGGGCCCTTTTATTTTTGACACTTAATGAAGAAGACGTCTCAACTTCATAATCGTCTAAATATACGATAAAAGAAATAGGAACACACATGTTTCTTGAGATAACTTTGACAAAGTTTTCACTTGAACTTTGTCAAGTTCAAAATAACATCTTACATGTGTTCAAATAACTTCTATAACTTTTCTCGTAACTGTTTTCTTTTACAACAGATTTCAAAAGAGAAAATAAAACTCATGGTTTTCCTTTACAACCTGTTTCTATACATTGCCTTTAACCTAATTTTTGAAATCTACAAGGTTTTTCGAATGGCTTTGTGTTATTTGTGTTATTGAGTCTTTGAATTGTACTTTTGACTATCTTCATAGTCTTGTTTGCCTTCTTTATACGTATGTCGTATATTATATAGTCCCCCAAGTGTTTGAGCGTTGAAGTATGAAATCTCGAGCACTTGTTTACTCCTCTTTTTTGGTCCTTTTCCTGAAAAGGAAAAAACATACGGGAATCGGAGGTGCGATTATAGATGAAGACTGCTAAACCCATTTGAATTTCTATCAGAATAAATTGTAACCCTAGACCAGGAATTTATATTTTTCCGCGTGTCTTGCAGGTCGTGACTCATCATTTAGTACGGGTTAGCTTTTTGCCTATCATCTAAAATCGTTAGTAAAATTTCAATAATTCAAAAAATAAAATTCGAAAATGAGGGTGCCTTCCCGTGGATACTTCTTTTCCTTAGAAATAATATCTCTTCAGATGAACGGCATTCCAATGTGAAGGTAAAATCTTACCATCCATTGTTTCCAGCTCGTATGCTCCCTTTCCTGCGATACCGTGAATCTTATAAGGTCCTTCCCAAGTTGGACTTCACTTTCCCGCGTTAGCCGCTCTCGTGGATTGAAAAACCTTTTTGAGTACGAAGTCCCCAATCTTGAAGTGTCTTAGTCGAGCTTTCCGATTATAAAATCATTCCATAACCCGTATTTGTGCTGCCATTCTTATTAACACAGCTTCCCTCCTTTCCTCAAGTAAATCTAAGTTTATTCGCATTTCTTCTTCATTGGATTCCTCAGTTGCTTGTGTATATCTCGTGCTCAGCTCCCCTATCTCAACTGGGATCAAGGCTTCAGCTCCATATACCAGCGAAAATGGTGTTTCTCCCGTACTTATTTTTGTTGTTGTGCGATAAGCCCATAAAACACCAGGTAACACCTCTGGCCAACTGCCTTTAGATTCCTCCAATCGTTTCTTCATATTGTTGATAATGACTTTATTCGTCGATTCAGCTTGTCCATTACCCACCGGATGATAAGGTGTTGAGGTAATCCTTTTGATTTGCCAACTTTGAAAAAACTCTATGATTTGCGCGCCTATAAATTGTGGGCCGTTGTCACATACGATTTTCTTCGGTACGCCAAATTGGCATATGATATTTCGCCAAATAAAATCTCTGACCTCTTTTTCTCGTACCTGTTTAAAAGCACTTGCTTCTACCCACTTAGTAAAGTAATTAGTGAGTACTAGCAAAAATCTTACCTTGCCTTTTGCTTATGGTAGTGGACCCACGATATCCATCCCCCACTTCATCAAAGGCCACGGTACAATGACTGGATGTAACAATTTCGCGGGTCTATGCATATTGTTACTGTATCTTTGGCACTTGTCACATTTAGCTACAAAGTTTTGCGCTTCTTCTTCCATTTTTGGCCAATCGTAGCCTGCTCTAATCATGGTTTTCACTAAAGATCTTCCTCCCACATGATTTCCACAATGTCCCTCGTGTATTTCTCTCATCACATAATCTGTTTGAGAAGGTCCGAGGCATCTTGCTAAAGGACCACCAAACATTTTACGATAAAGATTGCCTTGCTTTAAACAGTAGCGAGCAGCTTTTTAGCGAAGTGTGTGAGCTTTTTTCTTGTCTTCAGGGATAGTTCCATACTGCAAAAAAGCGACAATCTCGTTCCTCCAATCCCAAGTTAAATTATTGAAATTTACCTCATTTTTATCTTATCAAGTAATGAATGGAATAGATGTATTACAGAAGCATTTTCATCATTTGTTACTTCTGCCGCAAATGCAAGGTTAGCTAAGGCATCTGCCTCAACATTCTCCTCTCGTGGTATCTGCACAACTTTCCAGGTTTGTAATTGTCACACCAGATCTCGTGCCTTCTCCAGATATTGCTGCATTCTTGCCTCCCTGGTTGTATAAGTCCCCAGCATCTGATTAACTACAAGCTGTGAATCGCTTTTGATTACGACCTGCTTTATGCCAAGTTCGCGTGCCAGTTCTAAACCTGCAATCACAGCTTCATACTCTGCTTCATTGTTAGTCACAGGATGACATTTTATAGCTTGTCGTATGGTTTCACCCGTGGGTGGTACTAAAACAATTCCCAGAACTGCTCCTTTCACATTTGATGAGCCATCAGTAAATAAGGTCCAGGTTCCTAGATTAGATCCATTGAATACTTGTAGTTATTTTTCTGCTTCTAGTTGCATTCCTTGACTAAAATCGACAAAAAATTCTGCTAACACCTGTGATTTTATTGCAGTTCAGGTTGATATGTGGATGTCAATATTCACTCAATTCTAATGGCCCACTTGGCTAACCTACCTGATAGTTCCTGTTTGTGTAATATATTACGCAAGGGATATAACAGTCACTACAGAGATAGGGTGGCATTGAAAATAAGGCTTAATTTTCTAGATGTCATTGATTAATGCAAGTGCAAGTTTTTTCTAGTGTGAGGTATACCCTTGTTTCCGCATCTAAATAACGATTTGCTAACATAATAAATTGGAGACTGTTTACCTTGGTCTTCACGAACAAAACAGCACTTACCGCTACTTCTTGAAATAGCTTAAATAGACAAGCAAACCTTTCCCCATCTTTGGTTTTGCGAGCCAA
>NW_017682544.1:7235-9709 GCF_001879085.1 Nicotiana attenuata | reverse complement strand
ATTAGACCACTTAAGTGCAAGACTTTAATCTTAACCATCTATTCCCCTCCAATCTAATGGCCCATATCAATTGTTATACCTATATTTAAACCAATTATAACCAAACCCTACCCCATCTTTCAATCTCCTAATTCCCAATTCCTAAAAAAGTTGGCAGCGGTAGCAAAAGGGCTGTAGCGCCGTAGACCTGGGCCACCTCCTCCTCCTTTCTCAAGTCGTTCTTCTTCTTCAAAAACGACTCCACAGCAGCCATTTTCGGACCTTCCTTCCACAGACCAAAACCAACGAAGCTTCTTCATTCCAAAGAACCTAGACCTTAACTGAGGACCTTCCTCACAAAAGCAGCAGCAACTGCCGATATCGACTCTTCTGCTCCTTCATTCGAAGCTACTGCCTCGCCAGAATTGGTCACCGGCGAGTGACGACGCTGCCATCGGCTGCAACGGATAGAGCTAACTCCTAGACCTGAAAAAAAAAAGAGCGTTTCTGATAAAATTCCAGGGACCCTTTAGTTTCTTCTTCCGCCAGAAAACAAATGGAGGTCGACTGAGCCGATTCGAGTTACTGCTTGAGGTCGCCATCGAGGCATCGTTGAGGTTCATCGAGTTTTCTTGTTCGCGGTTTCTTGTTGCATCTGCGTTTGTGTTGTCACAGAGTCGATGTTGGTGGGTCTCGGTTCTAAAGTCCTTAATTCCATATCAAGAAGATGTGTTTAATTAAAGGTTCAGTTTTCTCACCTTTTCTTATTCAATAATAAATACCATGTTCTATTATTTCTTTATAATGTTTGGATGTGCTTTGGTAGATTTACTTTATTTGGAATTTAGCTTGACAGATGTTCGTATATTAAGAATGGATAAATCAATGTGAAGTAGGTTAGGTGACAATTTGTTTTCCTTCATTTTCACGCAATATTTATTTGATGAAATGCTTAATTAATTAAATTAGTCTTTTTTTTCTTGTTTTCTTATTTCAATGGAATAAATTTTACTTAGATTAGTTTTTTTTGTTCGATTATATATAGTTGATATGTAAATAGTAAAGTTCAGAAAATATATTTAGTGTTTATTAATAAGGATAGACCCTTTCGCTTAATCCTCGAACTTTTAGGATAATAATTTCTTAAACATCCGTAGTTTGCTTTAGTTGAGTACAATCTTTTGAAATAAATGGAGGCGTGCCATCCACAAATGAATCCCATAACCTATGGCCCTCATGCAATTAATACTAACTCCTTAGAAATCGAGGCGTGCCATTTAGTTGAATTTTCCATGGTCCTCGCAAAGTTAACAACGCGTAGTTGCTTTAGGCGCGTTATTTTAATAATTTTACTTTCCTAAACTCGGGTGCGCATTTCATGCAACCCAAATCCAATCCCAAAACGTTGAATAAGAGGTGTTTAGGATCCGGGTGCATTTCAGGTTACGTGATCCCAAAACACGCTCTTAAACGGCGTTCACTTTCGTAAAAACAAAATAAACTAAAAGCGGTAAATAATCTTAAAATTGCACTATAGGTTTAAATATGTATAAAAACCAGATTTTAGCCATTTATGATAATTTAAGCGACCGTGCTAGAACCACGGGATCCGGGGGTGCCTAACACCTTCCCCCGGGTCAACAGAATTCCTTACACAGAATTTCTGGTTCGCAGACTCCAATTGGGAAGTCGAATTTTTCCTCGATTTGGGATTTAAATTAAACCGGTGACTTGGGACACCAAAAGCCAATCCTATCCCAAGTGGCGACTCTAAAAATAAATAAATAATCCCATTTCGAATAATGTCACTTTAAATGGAAAAACTCCCTTATACATTATCCTTCGGGGTAGATGTGTAAAAAGGAGGTGTGACAGCTCTGGCGACTCTGCTGGGGAGACGAACCCAGAATTTCGATTCAGGGTTCAAGAATTCGAGCTTAGTACAATTGTTATATTTGGCTTTATCTGATTTTCTACATGTTCCATGCTATATGTGCTAAATGTTTTACCGCTTTGATATTTGTTGAAATTGTATATATAAACTGTCGCGAATCCCTTCCTCTTTCTGAGTCTTCTACATCATGGAGAAGGGTGCACTTCGTGTAGCTTCTCTTCTGTTTAGAGTCTTTCCCCATTTAGAACGAGGTTGGATAAGTTGCAAAGCCGGCGGAGCTTCTGTATCCCCGGTACGCTGCCTCCCCCTCGGCTCGAGTTGTCCGCTCGGGTGAACCAGGTCTAGACCAATAAACCTAGGATTAAACCTAGAAGAACAAAACCTCATAACGGATCCCTAGTAGGACGTTTGTTTGCATCATGTGCATTTGACTTAGGGGACTCAACACAGGGGTTGGGTCCGTCTAGGACAGGTGACCTGAAATAAATTGACCATCCTGATGCATCTTACGTGCTACTTGCGCATTTATTTGCTCGGCTTTGCATGTTGACCGGCTTGTCTAAATAAGTGAAAATTGAGGAAATAAGCAGTGTTAGGACTA
>NW_017682544.1:0-3737 GCF_001879085.1 Nicotiana attenuata | reverse complement strand
TCTTCAATCCCATCTAAATTAGCTAATATTCCACTGTTGTTCATGTGAAATGGATCATTTACATAAACAAAGTGTTAATGTTGAGTTATTAGGATTATTTACATGAATAGAACTATGTACATATAGTATGATTATTTGGCTCATGCTAATATTAGCTGCTTAGTTTTAAAAAGAGATATGGCAAATGTGTTTTACTGCCAGGACCTTCGAAATTGGGCCCATAAAATCATACTAAACTCAAACCCGTTTAAGTGTGCTAAGCTCAGGCCCATAAAATCACAAGCCCAAAATCCTTGGCCTGTAAGGACCTTCGAAACTAGGCTCTTCACAAGCCCAGACTGGACAGTTTCATCCTCATAAGAATGGGACCTTAAATCAATTAATCATGAGCCTGGGCCAGCTTTTAGGCCCAATAGGCTAAGAAATTTGAAATTCTGTTTTTTTTAGTTATTGGTTAAATTCTACAAAACAATTTTGAGCCTTCCGAGTTAAGTAGCACACTTGAATTAAGAGGCCTCCCTCTTGTTTAAGTGTGGACTTGAACTTGAGGCCCAAATGCTAATTAATTAGGCTCTTTAGAGACAATACTTAATAGAAAATCGTAGTTCTTTTAGGTTGGCCTTTAAAATAGAAACGAGGTGTGCCGCGCCGCATAAAACATACAAATTGCGAGGCCCTTATTAAATACTATGTTAAAATACTTAGAAATCGGGAAAGCCATTTAGCAAATTCATGGCTCCCCGCAAAGATAACAACACGCTAGTCACTTTAGGCGCGAAATTTAATAATTTTACCTTCCTAAACTCGGGTGTGCATTTCATGCAACCCAAATCCAAATCCCAAAACGTTGAATAAGAGGTGTTGAGGATCCGGGTGCATTTCATGTGACGTGATCCAAAAACACGCTCTTAAACGGCGTTCACTTTCGTAAAAATAATAAAAGCGGTAAATAATCTTAAAATTGCACTATAGGTTTGAACTTGTATAAAAATCAGATTTTTAGCCATTTGTAATAATTTAAGCGACCGTGCTAGAACCACGGGATCCGGGGGTGCCTAACACCTTCCCTCGGGTCAACAGAATTCCTTACACAGAATTTCTGGTTCGCAGACTCCAATTGGGAAGTCGAAATTTTTCCTCGATTTGGGATTTAAATTAAATCGGTGACTCGGGACACCAAAAGCCCATCCTTTCCCGAGTGGCAACTCTAAAAATAAATAAATAATCCCATTTCGAATAATGTCACTTTAAATGGAAAAACTCCCTTATACGTATATCCTTCGGGGTAGGTGTGTAAAAAAGGAGGTGTGACAGCTCTGGCGACTCTGCTGGGGATACGAACCCAGAATTTCGATTCAGGGTTCAAGAATTCGAGCTTAGTACAATTGTTATATTTGGCTTTATCTGATTTTTCTACATGTGCCATGCTATATGTGCTAAATGTTTTACCGCTTTGATATTTGTTGAAATTGTATATATAAACTGTCGCGAATCCCTTCCTCTTTCTGAGTCTTCTACATCATGGAGAAGGGTGCACTTCGTGTAACTTCTCTTCTGTTTAGAGTCTTTTCCCATTTAGAACGAGGTTTGTATAAGTTGCAAAGCCGGCGGAGCTTCTGTATCCCCGGTACGCTGCCTCCCCCTCGGCTCGAGTTGTCCGCTCGGGTAAACCAGGTCTAGACCAATAAACCTAGGATTAAACCTAGAAGAACAAAACCTCATAACGGATCCCTAGTAGGACGTTTGTTTGCATCATGTGCATTTGACTTAGGGGACTCAACACAGGGGTTGGGTCCGTCTAGGACAGGTGACCTGAAATAAATTGACCATCCTGATGCATCTTACGTGCTATTTGCGCATTTATTTGCTCGGATTTGCATGTCGACCGGCTCGTCTAAATTGAGAAAATAAGCAGTGTTAGGACTAAGTGAGGGTAACTATCTGTTTTGGAAAAACCCCAATGCCCAAATAGTACCGAAATGCTGCCGGATTTTTGAAAAATGAAAAGAGCAAAAGAAAATATTTGGAAAAATAGAAAGAAAAATTGTTGTTCAAAATAGTTTTGATTTTGGCAAATCTGCCCGAACTACGCTGGTTTGATTCTCACCGGATGTGAGATACGTAGGCAACCCTCATCGGGTCCAACCTTTCCTTTTCAAAAATAGCCAAAAATGCCAAATTTTAATTTGTGTCATAAAAGTCGGGTGGTGTCATTCCTGTCTAA
Organism: Nicotiana attenuata; assembly: GCF_001879085.1. Taxonomy (NCBI): domain Eukaryota; kingdom Viridiplantae; phylum Streptophyta; class Magnoliopsida; order Solanales; family Solanaceae; genus Nicotiana; species Nicotiana attenuata. Next base: position 1,513 of record NW_017682544.1, on the reverse strand, counting down.
AACAAGCCGAATGTCCCCAAAAGGACGCCGGAAGGCCGTTTTGCAAGAATAGCCACCTTGAGTCATTTTTTAAATGGTTTGCGGGCACAGCCTTAAAAGCTTCCTCCCAGAAGTGCTGGAAGGCCGTATTTGCAAATCCAAGTCCTTATTTTCTGAATACAGAATTTTTGCACAAATAGCCATTTTTCAAAATAAATCATTAAGTTCCCCTAAATAATGTGCAGGATGAATTCAAGTGACATCGAAACCTTCTCAGTCCTGAGCGAGATCCCTTTGAAACTCCATATGTGGTGGCATGACTTGGGAAAAGGAAGCAGGGATACTGTGGTTAAAAGCTTGGGCGGTCTTGTAGATTTATTGAAAATCAGACCAAAGAAGGATGTTATTGAGGCACTGATACCATTTTGGGACCCGACCCGTAATGTATTCCGGTTTTCAGATTTTGAACTCACACCCACATTGGAAGAAATTGCCGGATACGCAGGTCTCAACGGGAACCTCCGTGGTAGATACCCTTTGGCTCCACGGCCGGTAACTCTTCACAGGTTTTTAGATTTGTTGAGCATCAGTCGGGATATTCAAGACCCTCATCTGGCAGAAGGATGTTGTACACTACATTTCCTATATCACCGGTATGGTAACCCCAAAGGTTTTGAGGAACCCAATACAGGATTAACACATGCTGGCAACAAAGATAAATGGGAAGCCCGACGGGGATTAGCCTTCATGGTGGCCTTTTTGAGTGGTAATTTGTCCTAGAAAGGATGGTCACATAGACCTTGGCCTAGTAGGAATGCTAGATGTTGCCATGAAGAAACCTACTAGCACAGTGGTTCCCCTGATTGTAGCAGAAATATACCGAGCTCTGACCAAATGTCGAGAAGGGGAGAAATTCTTTCAAGGTTGCAATTTGCTTTTGCAGTTGTGGATACAGGAGCATCTTTGTCACCGCACAGGATATATGAACTACGGCTTAACCGGGTTGAGTTGTATTGCAGAGTTCGAGACCCGAGTTACAGGTATTGAGTTCCCGGAGGGTACTGAGGCCTGGTCGTCATGTTTAAGATCCCTCACTGCAGATAAAGTGGAATGGGCTTATGGATGGCTTCCTCCTACTGAAGTTGTATATACATCAGCAGAGGTCCCCTATATTCTTTTGATGGGTATTCGAAGCATTCAGCCTTATGCTCCTTACCGCGTTTTGCGACAATTTGGAAGATTCCAGACGGTGCACAACGATGAAGACCTGAGTGGGCAAGTCATTGAGTTGGGTCCAAAGGCTGCATTCCCTGAAGGTCGAATCCGAAAGATATGGAATGAGTGCAGGTACCTTGAGCCCAAAACTATAGTACAGGATCGGGCCAGAGGTGAGGTAGATCCCAAATACTCGGTTTGGTTCGGTAAAAGGTTTCAAATCCCCGAGAGACCCGCCAAAAGGCCACATGTGCAACAATTAACAAGCGAGGCTCAGGTACAGTGGGATTGGTTGGCTAAAGAAAAGGAGTACAGAGCT
>NW_017682543.1:8149-9710 GCF_001879085.1 Nicotiana attenuata | reverse complement strand
GTCCGCCACATCCCTTTTCATGTTGTTCCACCATAAACTCTTTGAGATCATGATACATTTTCGTAGAACCTGGGTGCACAGAATACCTGGAAGTGTGAGCTTCTGCCATGACCCTTTCCCGAAGACCGTCAATATCCGGAACACATAGGCGGCCTTGGTACTGTAGGGTACCATCATCCATGACAAAGGAAAAAGCTGTGGTCTTGTGTTTATGAATCCCCTCTTTCAGCTGTGCCAACAATGGATCGTTGAATTGCTTCTCTTTCACCTCCGCCACAAGCGACGATTCAGCCCTATTCTGCACAATTACCCCTCCTTCATTAGGATCCGCGAGGCGAACTCCCAAACTAGCCAATTGATGAACCTCCCGAGCCAACGGCCTTTGACACGCCTTCAAATGAGCCAAACTTCCCATAGACTTTCAACTAAGAGCATCCGCCACAACATTAGCCCTTCCCGGGTGATAGAGAATATCAATGTCATAGTCCTTGAGTAACTCTAGCCATCTTCTTTGTCTCAGATTCAACTCCTTTTGTTTGAAATTATATTGAAGGCTCTTGTGGTCCGTAAACACATCCACATGGACCCCATACAAATAATGTCGCCAAATCTTTAGTGGTAACACCACTGCCGCAAGCTCTAAGTCGTGGGTTGGATAGTTCTTTTCATGATTCTTGAGTTGCCTAGACGCGTAGGCTATAACCTTGTTGTGTTGCATTAACACACACCCAAGCCCGATCCTTGAAGCATCGCAATATACCACAAATCCCTCTGTACCCTCTGGCAGGGTTAATACAGGTGTTGTAGTCAATCTTGATTTCAATTCTTGGAAGCTCCTTTCACAAGCATCGAACCACTGGAACTTAACTGATTTCTGCGTCAATTTAGTCAAGGGAGAGGCAAGAGTAGAAAATCCCTCCACAAACCTTCTGTAGTACCCAGCCAGACCCAAGAAACTGCAAATCTCTGTTGGAGTGGTAGTTCTAGGCCAATTCTTCACTGCTGCAATCTTTTGCGGGTCAACCATAATTCCTTCCCTGGAGACGACATGACCCAAGAACGCGACAGATTCAAGCCAAAATTCACATTTCGAAAATTTCGCATACAATTGGTGCCGCTGAACTGCCCTGAGATGGTTAGCATGGTCCTCCCGACTTCGGGAATACAGAAAAATATCATCAATGAACACTATTACAAAGGAGTATAGAACAGGATTGAAGACTCGATTCAAAAGATCCATGAATGCTGCCGGGGCATTTGTTATCCCGAAAGACATCACTTGAAATTCAAAGTGCTCATACCGTGTCCTGAATGCTGTTTTTGGAATATCGTGCTCCCTCATCTTCAATTGGTGATACCCGGACCGCAAGTCAATTTTTGAGAAACACGTAGCACCTTGCAATTGATCAAACAGGTCATCTAGCCTTGGTAGAGGGTATTTAGTTTTGGTTGTGACTTTGTTAAGTTGACGGTAGTCAATACACATCCGTAGCGACCCATCTTTCTTCCTTACAAAGAAAACCGGTGCGCCCCACAGCGACACACTTGGCCGGATGAAACC
>NW_017682543.1:0-4118 GCF_001879085.1 Nicotiana attenuata | reverse complement strand
ACTTCTTCAAAACGATTGGTAAGTGATTTCTAATTGATTTTCTAAACTCCTTAACATCCTTAAACATAATTTCAACTTCAAAACAAAGATTTTAATGGGGAAATTGGGAATTTAGGGTAGAACCTAGATTTTCTAAAATTGGGGGTTTTGGACCTCAATTCGAGGTCCGATTCCAAAATAACCTACATATTTGAGTTCATGGGGGAATGGGTAATCGGGTTTTGGTTCGAACCTCGGGTTTTGACCATGTGGGCCCGGGGGCATTTTTGACCTTTTGGGGTAAATTGATGAAAAAGCTATAATTAGTCATTGGGTTTGATTTGTTTAGCACATAACATGAAGTCCTTATTGCATAGATTTGGTTGAGTTGGAGCCGAATTCGAGAGGGGAAGCGATTGTGGAGGATTGTATTGGTCGTGGAAGTTGAGGTAAGTGTTTGGTTTAACCTTAGCTTGAGGGAATAGGAGTCGAGTCTTGTTTGCTAATTGCTAAATGATCGAGTACGATGTATAGGCATGGTGACGAGTTCCTATACATTGGGGTCTAGCATGACCGTGAGTCCTTATATGTGGATCATTTGGATATTATTATGCCTTCCATGCTTAATTGATGGCTTCTATGCGTTGTAAACACCTTGTGAAAGATATTGTGATTGTGGAACTTCGTGGAGCATTGGCTCGGTCTGAAATACAAATGGTGAGAGCATATGAAATGAGAAATGCCTTGGAGCTTGACACGAGTGCTAATGAGAACTAGGATATGAAAATGAAAGAAAAACAGAAATAACGATTTACTCTTGCATGGTTGTTATTGGTTGTTTGTGAACCCTTGTTGGGATTTCCTTTCCAAATACTTATTTACTCCCTTGCCCCTTTATTTGTGACTGTTGCTTGGGCAAGGTTGAGAGGTATACACTACGGATCGGGTTGCCCGCCGCAACAATGTTATATGAGGATCGGGTTGCACGCCGCAACAGTGATAATTGAGGATCGGGTTGCACGCCGCAATAGTGATAATTGCGGATCGGGTTGCACACCGCAATAGTGATAATTGTGGATCGGGTTGCACGCCGCAACAGTGATAATTGTGGATCGGGTTGCACGCCGCAACAGTGTTGAAATACATTAGGGTCGGGTTGCGCGCCGCAACAGTTATTGATACAAATGTGTTTAGTGTTGGTATTAGTTTCTTGTTCGCCGGAAATTTTAAATTGCACCTAGATTGATTACTTTGGATTTGCTGTCAATATTGTTATCTCCCCACAGCATGTTTCCCCTTTTTCCATACTGTTAGTTGCCTTGTACTTCGATTTCTGCTGTATATTTATAATTGCACAGGTTTATGTGGGGTCCAGTCTAGCCTCGTCACTACTTCGCCGGGGTTAGGCTAGGCACTTACCAGCACATGGGGTCGGTTGTGCTGATGCTACACTCTGTGCATTTTTGCACAGGTCTAGGTATTGAGCAGCAGCAGCAGCATTAGCACGGGGGCAAACCTTCAGTCCAGAGAGACCCGAGGTAGCTTGCAGGCGTCCGCGGGCCCGACGTCTCCCTCCTATCTTTACATTTGGCTGTCATCTCATTATACCCGAGATAAACCGATTATGTTTCTTTCAGACTTTGTATGTAGTACTCCTTAGATGTTCGTGAGTATGTGACTCCAGTCCCGGGGTAGAGATATATGTGTTGGAACTTCTGTATTATCGATCATCTATCTACATTTAAGTCTTCCGCTTATGATCTTAATTCCGTCACCTTTATTTAATGCCGTTAATTGTTAAAAAGGAACATGTGTTTAACGAATTTGTTAATTAAGTTGGCTTGCCTAGCTCCTATTAGTAGGCGCCATCACGACCCTCGAGGGTGGAAAATCCGGGTCGTGACAAGTTGGTATCAGAGCTCTAGGTTACATAGGTCTCAAAACTCACGGACAAGCTTAGTAGAGTCTGAGGGATCGGTACGGAGACGTCTGTACTTATCCCCCAGAGGCTGCCAAGTTAGGAAAAATCTCTCCTTTGTTCTTTCTTGTCGTGCGGTTTGGTTTCTCAATACTAATTGAACTTCTACTCTGTTTCCTCGCAGATGGCGAGAACACGCGCTTCCTCATCTACAGACCAGCAGTCCGAGCCCCAGGCAGCTCCTGCTGGGGCCAGAGGACGAGGCCGTGCTAGAGGCCGAGGAAGGGGCAGAGCTCAGCCCCGAGCAGCAGCACCAGCGGCGGAGCCTCAGGTCGGTTTTGACGAGGAGGTTCCGACCCCAGTCCCAGCAGCGCCAGTGGGCCCAGCTCAGGTCCCAGAGGGGTTTATAGCCACCCCAGTTCTTCAGGATGCTTTGGTCAGATTGGTAGGCTTTGTGGAGAGCGTCACTAGAGCGGGTTTGCTTCCAGTAGCACCAGCCACTTCTCAGGCTGGAGGAGGAGTTCAGACTCCTGCTACACGTACTCCGGAGCAGGTAGCTCCCCAGGCTCAGGTTCCAGTGGTTCAGCCAGCGGTGGCAGCTCAGCCGGGTATTGTGACTCAGACTGGCGATGGAGCGGCTATGTCCGCAGATGCTTTGTAGAGACTGGATAGGTTCACCAAGCTCTTCACCGCCACATTCAGCGGTGCTTCTTCAGAGGACCCCCAGGATTTCTTATATAGCTGCCATGAAGTTCTTCGGAACATGGGCATTGTGGAGTCCAATGGAGTTGATTTTGCTGCGTTCCATTTATCTGGGTCCGCCAAGACTTGGTGGAGGGATTTCTGTTTAGCTAGACCAGCGGGGTCGCTGTCTTTGACTTGGGATCAGTTTTCAAAGTTGTTTCTGGAGAAGTTTCTTCCCGTTACTCAGAGGGATGCTTATCGGAGGCAGTTTGAGCGCCTCCAGCAAGGGTCTATGACGGTCACTCAGTATGAGACCCGGTTTATCGATCTAGCTCGCCATGCTCTTGTCATACTCCCCACTGAGAGGGAGAGGGTGAGGATATTTATTGATGGTTTGATTCAGCCGATTCGTCTCCAGATGGCTAGGGAGACTGGTAGTGAGATCAGCTTTCAGGAGGCGACAAATGTGGCCCGCCGAGTTGAGATGGTTTTGGCACAGGGGGGTAGCTATAGAGCAGACAAGAGACCCCGTCACTCAGGTCGTTTCAGTGGTGCCTCATCTGGAGGCAGGGATTCTTATGATAGGGGTCAGCCCTCCAGGACTTTCCAGTCAGCCCTCCAGGTTTCTCAGGGTGCCCCAAGTGATCGTGGTTACCGTGGGCATTATTCTGATCAGCAGTCCCTCAGTGTACCGTCAGCTCCCATCAGCGCACCGCTACTTCAGAGTTTCCGCGGAGGTCATTCAGGTCGCCAGGGCCAGCCACAACGTTCAGAGGGGTGTTATGAGTGTGGTGAGTATGGTCACATCAGGAGAGCTTGCCCGAGATTGAGAGGTACTCAGTCGCAGCAGCAGGGTCCCCGTCCTATGATTCAGGCACCGGATGCTCCACAGCCAGCTAGAGGTGGAGGTAGAGGCCATAGAGGTGGAGGTAGAGGCCATAGAGGTGGAGCTCAGACCGCCAGGGGCGGAGGTCAGCTAGCAGCAGATCGACCTAGGGATACAGTTCAGGGTGGTGGGGCCCAGCCTCGTTGCTATGCACTCCAGGCTAGGCCCGAGGCAGAGGCCTCAGATGCGGTGATCACAGGTACGGTTCTGGTTTGTGATCGAGATGCTTCAGTACTATTTGATCCAGGATCTACGTATTCATATGTTTCATTTTATTTCGCACCATGCTTGGTCATGCCTAGTGATGCTTTGGGTATTCCTGTATATGTGTCTACACCGGTGGGTGACTCCATCGTGGACGACCGAGTCCATCGTTTGTGTGTTGTAGTGATTGGGGGTCTTGAGACCCGTGTAGACTTGTTGCTCTTAGATATGGTTGACTTTGATATCATTCTGGGTATGGATTGTTTATCACCCTATCATGCTATCTTGGACTGCCATGCCAAGACCGTGACTTTAGCCTTACCGGGTATGCCTCGCTTAGAGAGGAGAGGGACTCCAGGTCATTCTACCCGTAGTGTCATATTGTACGTGAAGGCTCGACGTATGGTCGAGAAGGGGTGTTTGGCCTATTTGGCCTATGTTCATGAT
>NW_017682542.1:0-9710 GCF_001879085.1 Nicotiana attenuata | reverse complement strand
CCAGCTCCTAGTCTGCCTTTACGGGCGGAAGGTGTGACCCTTTGCGCTTCTAGGTCGAAGCGATTTTTGCGGGTGCGTGTCCTGGGGATTTGTCTTGACTGCCGATGGCGTATTGATAGCGTCGCTTGGGTTGCCTCTTCAGGCGTATTCGTTGTTGAATTATTCTCGGGTTCCGTCTTCGGGTGTCTCGAGATACATCAGGCGAAGTGGATAGCCTTCGACTGGGTGGACCAATGGTTGAAGGGTAACTATTTTGTGGCCTTCGCCGAGGAGTATCCCGATCAGGTCGGTGCAGGGGGCTCTTTTCCCGGAGGAATTGACCCGAACCAGGAGGACAATCGCGGAGAAAACCATGGTAGAAGCTGGAAACCAAAGGAAGATTCTCAGTGAAATCAGCTTGGCATTACGTAAGGAAGAGGAGGACAGAAAACAAGTTGTATAGGTTTTTTTTGGGTGAAATGGATGCCTTTTAAGATTAGCTTCTTCATGTGGAGACTATGGAAGGCTAAATTACCTAGATGATTGGTTCTTAAGACTGGGATACCTCAGAACATCGAGATGTTCGTGTTGTAGACATCCAAAACAACAAACATTGGCCCATGTATTCTTGACTTCTCCAGCTGCCAAATTTGTGTGGAATTATTTTGGTGCTCCAGTAGGAATAAGAATAGAGGGGAAGAAACTAGTTCAAGTTATAAACGAGTGGTGGCTAAAAGCTTGGAATTCGAGTCTGAAGGCAGTATACCAGGCAATGCAGCAATGATAGTATTGCATTTGTGAAAAAAAAGAAACTCTAGCAAGCATGGAAAGAGTGTCTCATTTAATAGGTTGATATTCCAAATCTCAACAACAATTCACTGGTTTCTGAAAGTGAGAAGACCAGGATTTAAGGGAGTCACTTCTAACTGGCCAAACTTACATGAAAAATTGCAAAATCATCTCCAAAACTAAAGTGTACAAAGGTGTTATGGCAGATGCCTATAGATGGATGGATAAAGTGTAATACATATGGTGCTTGTAGAGGAAATAATGGGGGAGCTTCATATGGTTTCTGCATTAGGGATAGTATAGGAGACCTCATATATGCACAAGCAGATTCAGTGCAGGAGGCAACTAATAACATTGTTGAAGCCCAGGCGATCCTAGAAGCAGTCGGGTATATTGTTCAAATGCAATATCCTCCGTGCATGATTGAAACTGATTCTTTATTGATGAAGAAGGTATTGGATGAGGTATGGGAGCCACCTAGGAACATTGCTAATCAGGTGGATGAGATTAAGTCACTGATGACTAAAGGAACTTTCCAGATTGAGCATGTGATGAGGGAAGGTAACAAGTTAGCTGATCATTTAGCCAACTTAACATTAGATCAGGAGCAGATGATACGAGTGCACTATTTCTGGGAGTTGGAAACAGAGGGCAGGAAGATATTGAACAATGNGAGGCTTTTTGTAGGCTTTGTTTCCTCTCGTTAAGGTCTTATTGATTATTTTGCCTGACCCATCGTCGGTTCTAAAAGAACCTCGATTTCAAGTCGTAGTCGCCGATGTTTTGAGCACCTCGGAAGGTTCATAGCCCATAGGTCGAGTAGATCGACGCTTTTGCGATTTTGGAGCCGACGTGGTCGGGACTCGTTTTTTGCCTGTTGAGGGAAGCCTGTGTTTAACCGGTTCTTTTCGAAGTAGATTCGGAGGATTTTTTAGCAACTTTCGGGCGTCCCCGAGTCGCGTTTTTTGGGCTGTAGCAGCCGTTTCGACCGGAGTCGTGCGTTTGGCCGGGGCCATTTTTGATCCCGAGAAGCAGTTTTAGGCGTCTACACCGAGGGTATGCCCTTTAGGGATTCTTACAAATGCGACGTATTGTTGATACCCAATTTTTCCCTGTCTAACTTTTTTATATGCAGAATATCTTCAAAATAGCATATATATACATGTATAAGTATGTCCAAGCATTTTATTATTTTTTCCCATAATTTTTAAGGTTTTAAACTGATTTATTCCCCTTTTTCATCCATAAAAAGCCCAATGATTATTTTCAAAATTATTATTTTTTGGTAATTTAGTTATTGGAATTTTATATTTATACTAAAATGTAGCTAACATAATTTTTGTATATTTTTACAAATCTATTTAATATTTTTAAAGCTAAATTGCATATAATTGCAATATTAGCCTATTTTAAGATTTAATTGCATTTTATACTTACAAAATTGATTCCAGTATTTTAATTTAATATTTATATGTTATAAATCATTTTTAGTGCTTTCAATTTACTTCCAGAATTTAGTTTGCTATTTTTATAAAATAAATGGGGAAAAATGGCTATTTAAAATCTAGCCAGATTTCATTTCGATTGTAGCCTAAATTCTACCCCAACTGAACCTAATTGAACCCCAGCCCAATTCCTAAAATTACCCGACCCATAGCCCAATTAAATCCTACCCGACCCAGACTTACCTTTTTAATTCACAAACCCCCCAACCCTAATCACTTTCACCTACCAGCCGCCTCTGAACCCTCTAGTCTCTCAAACTCTCTCGAAGGTTCTCCAACCCTAGCCACCATCTCTGCCCTGAAAGCCACCGGAATCCATGGCTTCCAAGGCTATGGAGACCCTATACTCATCTCCTATATCTCCCACATGCCTGGTCCTTGAAGATTCAAGGCCTGACCTTGAAGGGTTGTACCCAAACCTCTGTCGATTCGAAGTTCCACGGTCATCTCCGGCTTTGCTCCGGCGTACCATGGTTGCTCGAGCCTGATTTCGACCTCTCCGACTTAGATCGGTGACCTTTCAAAGCCTTTCTCACTTCTAGGGTTCTTCTGAAACCCTAACCCTTCGAGGTTTCTCCGATTCCTTTAGATCTGTTGTGTATCTATGCTTTCCCTAAGTTCTCGAACGATTTCTCTGGTTTTTCTTGCAAAAATTACTTTCAAAAACCATTTCATTTCCGATATAGGGTTTTCTGAAAAAGTTTTAAATGTTTCTCTTTTTCTTTTGTGTGTATTTGCCTCTACTATGTTCTTATGTGTTCTTCCGCCATGTTCTTGTATGCTTCTCCTACTGCATTTTCCTATATTATGTCCTCGTATGCTTTTTTACTGTATTTCTTTTCTCCTGTGTTCTTGTGTTTCTCCTACTGTATTTTTCATTACTAAGTTCTTAAGTTTCCTTATTAAGTTCCTTCTATTGAGCTCTGTTTAAAGTTTCTTCTAAAACTTCTTAGCATGCTTTCTACTGTTCTTATCAGTCTTTTCTCATTATGCTTCGAATTAGTTTCTTTCACTCTGTTTACTTTGAACCCTTCTATTGTATTTGCATGTTACTTGCTATCATTGTTTTCTCATGAGTTGCTGCTGCTGAAAGAAACATGCAAGAGGTTTCAGTTCTTCTCTGAGACCTCTGAGCCTATTTCGATAACTTGCCTTCTCATCTCTGTACTCGATTAATGGTGGAAACCCTAGAATTTGGGGGTTCTTCCAAGTTTGGTCATGTGATTTGCTTGAACTAGGGTTTTATTTCAAAACCCCTAACTCTTTCAGACCTACTTCAAGTCTCTGAACTAAGTTTGGACTTCCTTATTTTCATATGATTCTGACTTTTGCTAAACTCTTCTAAACTCTTTTACACTGGATTTTTCTACTGATTTTTACAATGACACGACAATCTTCTTTCATGCTTAACATGTTCGTATGCTCCTTATAAATGATGAACTTCCCTCTAAAGTGGCTTTCAAATTTGTGATTAGTTCATACTTCCCTCTGAATATGGTTTGATTGATTTCTTTCCATTGTTTGCTAATTTTCTCTGTGACTCGACCTAAGTTAAAACCCTTCGCAGCTTTTGCAACTTGGTTCATTCATGGGTTAGTAATTACAAGATCCATGATTCTTTGATTTACTGGCTGTCAATTGATTTTCTTACCTTATTTGTACAACCATGTACTTCAAAACCCTGTCCTTAAATAACCTTTTATGTATTCGCCCCTAATTGCATGTTGTGCACAAAGTGCTTATTCAAATTCTTTCCTTAAATTGTTTTTACCCGTTTGAATCTGAATCCCTTAATTAAGGGAAGTCTTGTGTAATTGATGCTTGATTGATACTCAGTTCCTTAATTATTTTCTTACCTTATTTCTGCCTGGTTTTCAACACTATAAATGCATGACTCTTTCACAAACTCAGACGATTCAGAATCCTTCTGAAATCATACTCACACACAATAATATTCTCTTCTTGTCTGCACTGTGGCCCGTTCACAAGACCTACTGCTTTTTCTTTGTTTGTTTCTCTGAAACTGGTATGTCCAGATTTAATTTTTAGCACTACAACAATGTGTATTTACTGCTTGTGTGTCCATGTGGGGTTGCTGTTTCTGTATATCTCAGCACTTAAATTGGCATGCTGATTTCCTTCTGTTTGTTTGTTATGAACCCCCATTCCCCTATCACCCCCATGTGTTTTGAGTTATGACTTAAAGCATGGCAATGTAAGTTGTTGTCCATGAATTAAGTTTGATCCATGGGGGTCTTAACATCTAAACAATATGTTCTAACAGGCCTAAGGGTGTACCAGCATCCCCCATTGCTGGGTATGCCCATCAGCCTGCCTTTTTGCCTCTTGCACCTCCCCCATTCCCCTATACCCTTATGTGTACTGATTTAAGCTGTTTCCCTTTTCCCTTTCCCTTTTTAGAATTCTGCTTCTGCACTTGCACTCTCTCTTAGTCTTTAACCCCCTCTTGTGAGCCTTGCCTTGGGACCTTGAGTTCCCTCTGAACGTGGACACCTAAGGGCTGGCCCTTCCACACTGCACTATGTCTTAATCTGGTGATACACTTGGGTGTAAGCACTGCCCGGAGTTCATATGAGACTCTTAGGGAACTTTGACACACCCCGAATGGGAGAAAGGCTTTGAAATATGATCTCTTAGAGTTAGTTTACTTCATACTTCAGACAGGAAGTCTGAATCAGGCTCTCCTTGGTTGTATTTTTTTATATTTCTGATGTATTTTCTTTACTTTACTTCTTTTTCTGGGTTGTAATAACTTTGTAATAAAACCCTCGGGGATGGCTAGTGAAAAAGGGAGGGGTAACCATGTATGCAAAGGGGTAGATATCCTGCCTATAGGAGTTTCTGAATTTCTGCATTTTCATATAGATAACTTGCCTATAGGTTATTTCTGAATTTCTGCACCCTCACATAGATAACTTGCCTATAGGAGTTTCTGAATTTCTGCACTCTCATATAGATAACTTGCCTATAGGTTATTTCTGAATTTCTGCATCCTCATATAGATAACTTGCCTATAGGTGTATTTTTGAATTTCTGCATACACATAATATGCCTATAGGTCTTTCTGAATCTTGCATACACATTCTTCATCAGGCAATCATGTTTATAGGTCTTAATCAATCAACTGCAAGTAGATATCATGTTCATAGGCTTTAAATGAAATTCAGCACCTAGATATCATGCTTATAGGTTTTCTGCATTTTACCATGTCTGTTAAAAGGGGTTTAAAATCAACACGCATAGAAAGCATGCCTATAGGAACCATTAATCAAGTGTGAATCACTTCACTTGCTTATAAGTCTAAAACCAGTAATAATGACGCAGAATTTATGATCTCTCGCTAGAACTTGCCTTTCTTTAATAACTGACAACTTTTCTCAAATCAGTATGTATTCAGTTTACTTCACTGTTTCTAAAATCAGTAGATATCATGCCTATAGGACCCTCGTCCAACACTTAGGCAAACCATATGGTAAACTTTATAAACTGAATCAGATTTTATTAGCTACAACCAGCAGGCAGGCCTGATTCGGGCTTCTTATCTGAACTATATAACAAATCAGTCTGCCTCAACTTTTAAGTTTTAATCAGACCCTAAAGAGTATGTGCAAGACATGCTAAATTACGTGCTTCTCTATCAAAGGAGGTATATCTGAGCCTTTTACTTGTTATGTGCTTCCCCAACTTGCTATACGTGTTTTTGTATGTCGCCTTAGAGTTTTGCCTTTGAAACTATAAACAAGCCTAATATCCCTTCCCTTTAGGATTAGTAGTCCTAAATGCCTCCGGGACTGATAGGATTGGGGCGGGTAATAGCATGCAATAAGTAAAGGAGATCCTTCCGCGCTCTAATACCCTAACGGGGTGGGAAAGGGTAGATATGGATATGATGACCACGCGATAACATCACGTGTAGCCCCTCACTGAGGAGTGATTACCAGATGTTGTGTGGGGTGATCCATATTATTTATAAACCTAGGTACCCCCCCCCCCCCATCCCTTGTTTCTTTGCTTCTTCTCCAATTTCAAACCATTTCTTTTTAAGAAAAAAAATCAGCTTTCTTTTGGTTCTTTCTAACTATGTTTATTTGTAACCATTATGTGGAAATCCCCTCTTAATTGAAGTCTTTATTTGCCTATGTGTTATTTGCACTTAAGTCACAACAATAGTTTGGCCGAGAACCACACTAGTGTATCCTGAGGGGTGCCTAACACCTTCCCATCGGGATAATTTCAAGCCCTTACCCAATCTCTGGTAACTCAAATCAAACCCTTCTTAGTGTCCTAATGCACTTAAATCATTAGGTGGCGACTATTCAATTCAAACCCAATTCCCTAAAAGGGAACGAGTTGCCCTACCAAATGTCATAAACCCGATTTTGCGAGAAAAAGGGGGCACGACACGTATAGCCTAAACTGCGGGATTTTTCATGCCTGTTGAGGTCTTACAGTTTGCCATGCCTGTTGAGGTCTTACAGTGTACGGAGAATAGATCTGGTTTTGCCGAGGCTGCCTGTTAGGGTCTTACAGTTTCGGATTTTCCAGTGCGTGGAGATTGGTGGCAGTCTCCGAGTCATTGAGTTTGCTTGAAGACAACTTTTCATGGGCTCGGAGCTGTTTCTGGGGGCTTGATGAGCCCGGAGTTGTTTTTCGGGGGCTTGGTGAGCCCGGCGTTTCGACCCTGGGGTCGTCCGGATGTCTAATTTCTTAAGTCCCCGAGTATCTCGGGACATATTTCGTGGAGATGTCCCTATCGGGAGCATGCTGTGATTTGTTTCTTTTGGAAAGCAAGGCGTTAGAGATATACTCTGATCCATTGAAGCGATATATGTGTTATCGCGCTGACTCGACCGGCTCTTAGGCCAAGTCGGCTTGTTTTGCTGATTTTCATGTTGCTTTGTTCTTGATTAGGAGCCTTTCTTTTTTCTCATAAAGGAAGGGGGGTGTTTTCGATTTCCCGATATAATAATACATGTTCTCGCCTTTACGAGGTTTGGCTATTTTGACCGTTTTGGCCTGATACATCATTCCCCCGTAGGGATCTTTGTTCGGCGCTCCTCTGAGTCTTGTGGATTTCAGGAAGAATGCTCCCAGCTGCTTTGGCCGTAAGGATGTCTTCGAGCGATTGCGTGGAGTTTTGTCTCCTGGTGGCTTCGCGGGCGTTGCCTCATTAAAAACCTTGCCGGTAAAAACCCTTCTTCTTTTTGGGATAAAAAACTCGGTCCAAGGAAAAGAGTGCAATGGGTGCGCCTTTTTTAGGGAGTCTCGAGATCTTCGAATAGTGCCAGGGTCTCGACATCTTGGGTCGAGTCGGGCGCACCTTTTTTGGGAGGCCTCTAGGTTTTCGGACAGTGCCTGTACGAGGGTTAATTTCTATTTTGAAAATAAAATAAAAGAAAACGGCGATACCTTAGGACGGGATACTTCTGGGTGCTGACTTGTTTCGATCGCCCGAGGTCGGATATGTGACGTGGGTTTATTTTTGCATTTTGTCAAACCTTACCGGTGTTGAGCCCTGGTTCGCGCATGGACTTATTCGGAGACGGAGGTAAGGGGACCGAGAATGCGTCGTGTATTGCGAACATTTCTCTCGCCGCGTGCTGCTCTCCGTGGATGGTTTTGATTCCGTCCTTTGTCGGGAATTTTATCATTTGGTGGAGAGTGGACGGTACTGCTCTCATGCAATGTATCCATGGTCGTCCGAACAAGGTGTTGTATCTCATATCTCCCTTGATGACATGGAACTTGGTGTTTTGGGTTGTGCCGGCCACGGTGATGGGTATGATGATTTCCCCTTTCGTCGTTTCGCTTGCCATATTGAACCCGTTGAGGACTCGAGTGGCGGGTACGATCCGTTCAGTTAAACCGAGCTGTTCTATCACCCTTGACCTGATAATATTGGCCGAGCTGCCTGGATCCACGAGTACACATTTTATCTGGAAAGAATTTACAAGAAAGGAAATTACCAGAGCGTCGTTGTGGGGTTGAGATAAGGCATCCGTGTCTTCTTCACTGAAGGTAAGGGCGTCCTCGGGGATGTATCCTCAAGTCCGTTTCTCCCTTGTGATGGATATATTTGTTTTCCTCATCATGGGTTCCTGCGGGTTATCGGCGCCGCCCATGATCATGTGAATGACGTGTTGTGGTTCGTTTACTTCATTCTTCTTGGCTGCCTCCCTGTCTCGAAACTGATTTTTGGCCCGATCGCTGAGGAATTCTCGGAGGTGCCCTTTGTTGAGTAGCCGGGCTACTTCTTCTCATAGTTGATGGCAATCCTCGGTCCGGTGGCCATGTTGTTGTGGAACTCGCACGTCAAGTTGTAATTTCTCTGCGAAGGATCCGACTGCACTGGTCTAGGCCATTTTGCATCCCGAATTTTGCTGATAGCAAACACGATGTCTGATACGTCGATGCTAAAGTTGTATTCCGACAAGTGGGGTGCGTTGACTGGTCCCATGTTTCGGTCAAATCTGGCCCTGTTGATGACCCCTCGGGGATCCTGTCCTCGATCCATGCTCCTATCGTTGCGGGGCAGGTTGCGCCTTGGGGCGTTCCTCCTGTCTTCGAGGTACGGTTGATACCGTTCTTTGCTTGGCTTCGTCTCTTTTGCCGGGAATCTGCTTGGGTATACCGAGCCCGATGGGGCCCCCAACGGGTCATCCTCTGCCCTGATCTTCGATTGATACCGGTTGTGGACGTCTGACCAGGTTACGGCCGGGTATTCGATCAGATTTTGTTTCAGTTGTTTCTAAGCCATGGAGCTCCATTCGTTCAGGCCTTGGATGAAGGCCTGCACCGCCCAATCGTCAGAGACCGGTGGTAGCTCCATTAGTTCCATTTGGAACCGGGACACGAACTCCCGCAGAATCTCGTTTTCTCTTTGCTTGATTTTGAAAACGTAGGACTTCCTTGTAGCTACATTAATGGCTCCGGCGTGTGCTTTTACAAAAGAGTCCGCTAACATGGCGAATGAATCTATGGAGTCGGGGGCCAGGTTATGGTACCACATCATGGCCCCCTTTGAAAGTGTTTCTCCGAATTTTTTCAGTAGTACGGATTCAATCTCGTCGCTCTTTATGTCGTTACCTTTTACTGCGCAGGTATACGCAGTGACGTGTTCGTTGGGGTCGGAGGTGCCGTTGTACTTAGGGAGTTCTGGCATTCTGAACTTCTTCGGGATAGGTCTTGGCGCTGTTTCTTCGGGGAATGGCCTTTGAATGAATTTCTTTGAATCTAGACCCTTAAGGACCGGAGGGCGCCTGGGATCTGATCGACCCTAGAGTTGTAGGTCTCGACCCTTTTATCGTTGGCTGCGATCATTTTCTCTCCCGATTCGATCCTTGTGGTGAGGTCCTCGAGTAACTTTACGATAGCGGGGTCAGCCACCGACTCGTTGCTTGACCTTTCGAGCACTCG
>NW_017682541.1:0-9712 GCF_001879085.1 Nicotiana attenuata | reverse complement strand
GGGGGGGGGGGGGGTTTGGTAAATTAAAAAGGAAAGGGTGTATTTGGGTCGTTGATCTTTTAGATCAACGGCTGTGATTAGAAGGGGTTAGGTGGGAGACCGGGTGGGTCGGTTCAAACGGGTTGTTGGGCTAGATTAATTGGGTCTAAAATTGGGCTAATTTGGGGGTCCAATGTGGCTACAATTGAAATAAAATCTGGCTAGCACTTAATGGCCATTTTTCCCCTTTTTTTATTTTATAAAATAGTGAGAATGATTTTAAAAACAAATTAAAAGCACTTAAGTAACTAATAATGTATAAACATTAATTTAAAAATACTGGAAACGATTTTATAATTGTAAAATGCTGTTAATTGTAAAATAGGCTATAATTGCAATTATATGCAATTTAGTTTTAAAAATGCCAAATAAATATGTAAAAGATATGCAAAAATCACCTTAATTATATTTTGGTGTAAATATGAGAATAAAATGAATTATTGACAAAATGATAATTTTTTGGGAATAATTATTGAATTTTGTAGTATAAAAATAGACAATAAATTGGTTTAAAAAATCTTTAAAAATTTGGAAAAAATACCAAAACACTTGGGTATGCTCATATACGCATATATATGTTATTTTGAAAGTATTTTGAGTATAAAAATATCTAGGGAAAAATTGGGTATCAACAACTGCCCCTCTTTACCCGGAAAGGATGAAAGAGTTATCGGGTAAAGATAGGATGGCCAATTTTGACCGAAATAGGTGATTTGCAAAGAATTTCGATCGAGCTCTGGCTCTTGAGCTGCCTACATATCACTGGTTTTACAGGAATCAAGCAATATGTAGTTCAGGGTCCATCGGCGGAATATGCCAATAGAGTTTCGAAAAGGACGGACGCGATGTTTAGGTTGAAGCTGAAATCTGATAGGCTGCGGGAACAGGAGCGGGATCGCTCCTGTTGAGACGGCCGTTGCTAGCCGGCGTACCTGCAAGTGAGCAATACAACGTATACTGTGCATAAATTTAAACGTGACGCAAGTTCCCTTTGGACCATGAATGTTGTCTTTGGACGGTTGTCGACGTACTCAGACCATGATGTCCTGGGCCATGAAGCGCATAATAAGGGATTCGCAGGCTATGAAATGATGTTCTTGGGCTATGATGATGGTACCTCCGAACCATGATGCCTTTGAATAATGGTGTGCAGAATATAAAGCGGGGTCCTCGGGCCATGGCATGGCATTCTCGGGCTATGAAAATGGTGCCTCCGAACAATGACGCCTTTGGACAATTTGGCGATATTTCAGCCCATGAAATGCAGGATTTGGCGATATTTCAGCCCATGAAATGCAGGATTTGGCGATATTTCAGCCGATGTGAAGAAGAAATGTAAATGGCGATATTTCAGCCGACAGAAATTTAAATAAAGCTGGCGATGTTTCAGCCGATGTGAAGAAGAAATGTAAATGGCGATATTTCAGCCGATGTAAGGCATAAATATAAATGGCGCTATTTCAGCCGACAAGGATTAAAATAAAGTTGGCGATATTTCAGCCGATAATGATTATATATAAACTGGCGATCTTTCAGCCGATAATGATTAAATATAAACTGGCGATCTTTTAGCTGATATAGAGATTTAAATGCAATTGGTGATAATTCAGCCGATGAAAAGCATAAATGGCGTTATTTCAGCCGATGTAAAGATTTAAGTAGAGTTGGCGATCTTTCAACGGCTGCAAATGAGAGGTGGCGATATTTCAGCCATGCAGGATGGAGGTAGTGCCTAATCTCGGAAGGCAGAAAGGTAGCCTTATGCAATGCAGGGGAATGCAGGATGGAGACAGTGCTTAGTCTCGGAAGGCAGAAAGGCAGCCTTATGCAATGCAAGGAGATGCAGGATGGAGACAGTGCTTAGTCTCGGAAGGCAGAAAGGTAGCCTTATGCAATGCAAGGAGATGCAGGATGGAGACAGTGCTTAGTCTCGGAAGGCAGAAAGGTAGCCTTATGCAATGCAAGGGAATGCAGGATGGAGACAGTGGTTAGTCTCGGAATGCAGAAAGGCAGCCTTATGCAATGCAAGGAGATGCAGGATGGAGACAGTGCTTAGTCTCGGAAGGCAGAAAGGTAACCTTATACAATGCAAGGGAATGCAGGATGGAGACAGTGCTTAGTCTCGGAAGGCAGAAAGGCAGCCTTATGCAATGCAAGGGAATGCAGGATGGAGACAGTGCTTAGTCTCGGAAGGCAGAAAGGTAGCCTTATGCAGTGCGAAAATAGAGGTGAAGAGTGACAAAATTTCTTAGCTGAGAGACGATAGCTTCTAGTTGATTGTCACTGTGGCTGCTGGGGATGTTGCGTGCGAGTAGCTCTTGAAAATAGGTTGATGATTCTGGGAGTTGTATTCCTGAAAAGTATGAGTTTGTAATCGTATCCGATGATTCTATGTCTTGGGGTACCTGCATTCAAAGAAAGATTGTGAGTTTTGTCAAGGGAGAAGGTTAGTTCGTCTTCCCGCGGACTGCGCTCGTCCTACTCGGCTCTTGCTTTCATTGGGGTAGCGTTGCTGACAAAGCTGTTCTGATAGTATTCATGCATGATTTAGCAAAATGATAAAATATGATGTAAATACATAATGGATAAAACGGTTTTATATGAACCGACGATTGCGACACGGTTCAAGATATTGCAACCTCTTTGGCGTCGGAATTTTGAGGGTCCTCCTCAAAATTCTGCACCAGTTTACTGGGCCGGTGCCACTGACGGCTGCGGGCGGTGGATGGTGAAAGTCAACTTCGGAATTTTGAGGGTCCTCCTCAAAATTTTGCCCCAGTTTCCAATATCGGGGAAAAATGGAAATTTTATTGAATTGTGACCGAACCCATAGGGCTGCCTACGTATCCCCTCTTAAACGGGAATCAGGTCAGGCGTAGTTTAAATTACATCATAAAGGAATCAATAGTAGTTACACATAGTATCGTTTCACTGCATCTGAATTGATCGGCTTCGGCCAAACTTCTCCATCCATCTCTGCAAGTATGAGGGCTCCCCTGGTTAGAACCCGGTGAACCATGTGCGGACCTTGCCAGTTTGGAGAGAATTTCCCTTTGGCTTCATCTTGATGCGGAAAAATCTTTTTCAGTACTAACTGCCCTGGCGCGAACTGTCTTGGTCTGACTCTCTTGTTGAAAGCTCTGGTCATTCTATTCTGATAAAGCTGACCATGGCAAACTGCATTCAGTCTTTTTCCATCTATAAGGGCTAGTTGCTCGTAGCGACTTTTTACCCATTCTGCATCTTCAGGTTTTGCTTCCTGCATAATTCTCAGGGAGGGAATTTCTACCTCGGGTGGGATGACTGCCTCGGTACCGTAAACCAACAATAGGGTGTCGCCCCAGTCGATGTGCAAACTGTGGTGCGATACCCCAATAAAGCAAATGATAGCTTCTCATGCCACTGCTTATGCTTCTCTACCATTTTCCTCAGTATCTTCTTAATGTTCTTATTGGCCGCTTCTACGGCTCCATTCATCTGAGGCCTGTAGGCTGTAGAATTCTTGTGCTTGATCTTGAAGGTTTCACACATTGCTTTCATCAGATCACTGTTGAGATTGGAACCATTGTCAGTGATGATTGACTCTGGGACGCCGAACCGGCAAATGATACGGTCGCGAACGAAGTCTGTCACAACCTTCTTGGTTACCGCCTTATATGATGCTGCTTCAACCCATTTGGTGAAATAATCAATCGCCACTAGTATGAACCTGTGCCCATTTGATGCGGTGGGCTCGATAGGTCCAATGACATCCATCCCCCAGGCGGCGAACGGCCATGGTGAGCTAGTTGCATTGAGCTCGTTAGGAGGCACCTTTATCATATCTGCATGTATCTGACAGCGGTGGCACTTTCGGACATACTGGATGCAGTCTGTCTCCATGGTCATCCAGAAGTAACCGGCTCAGAGTATTTTCTTGGCTAAGACGAAACCATTCATATGCGGGCCACAGGTCCCTGCGTGAACCTCCTCCAACAACCTGGATGCTTCTCTTGCCTCGACACACCTTAGTAATCCCAAATCGGGAGTCCTCCTATACAGGATTCCTCCGCTGTGAAAGAATTGATTGGATAACCTCCGCAGTGTGCGCTTCTGAATAGTGTTTGCAAGCTCTGGATACTCTCCTATTGACAAATATTTCTTAATGTCATGGAACCATGGCTTTCCGTCTGCCTCTTCCTCGACATGAGCGCAATAGGCAGGTTGATCCTGGATTTTTACCGGGATGGGATCAATGAAGTTTTTATCTGGATGCTGAATCATGGATGATAGAGTGGCCAATGCATCGGCGAACTCATTCTGGATTCTGGGGACATGTTGGAATTCCGTTTTTGTAAACCACTTCCTCAACTCTTGTACATGATGCAAGTATGGTAGCATTTTGGAGTTCTTGGTTGCCAATTCTTCTCGGACCTGATGTATGAGCAAATCTGAGTCCCCGATCACTAGTAACTCCTGAACATTCATGTCAATGGCTAGTTTGAGCCCTAAGATGCAGGCTTCGGACTCGGCCATGTTGTTGGTGCACGGGAACCTGAGTTTGGCGGACACCGGACAATGTTGGCCTGTTTCTGATACTAGAACTGCTCCAATGCCAACTCCCTTAAAGTTTGCTGCTCCATCAAAAAACATTCTCCAACCATCAGAGGATTCTGCAATGTCTTCTCCTATGAAAGAGACCTCCTCGTCAGGAAAATACGTCTTTGGAGGCTCGTATTCTCCGCCCACGTGGTTTTCGGCAAGATGATCGGCTAGTGCTTGTCCTTTGATCGCTTTCTGAGTCACATAGACAATATCAAACTCACTCAGCAATATTTGCCATTTGGCCAGTTTGCCCATGGGCATGGGCTTCTGAAAGATGTACTTTAGCGGATCCATCCTCGATATGAGATAGGTGGTGTAGGCACAGAAATAATGCCTCAACTTCTGAGCTATCCAAGTCAGAGCACAACACGTGCGTTCTAGTAGGGAATACCGGGCCTCGTACGGGGTGAACTTCTTACTGAGATAGTAGATGGCTTGCTCCTTTCTCCCCGTTTCATCATGTTGTCCCAAAACACAACCGAATGCCCCATCCAGTACTGCAAGGTAGAGCAATAGCGGTCTACCTGGTTCGGGCGGAACCAAAACTGGCGGCGTTGGCAGGTATTCCTTGATTCTGTCGAAGGCTTTCTGACAATCATCAGTCCATTTAGTGGCGGCGTCCTTCTTCAACATCTTAAAGACTGGCTCATAGATAACAGTGGACTGAGCTATGAACCGGCTGATGTAGTTGAGTCTCCCCAAGAAACTCATAACCTCTTTCTTGTTCTTTGGAGGTGGTAATTCTTGAATGGCCTTGACCTTTGACGGATCGAGTTCTATTCCCTGCCGACATACGATGAACCCAAGAAATTTTCCGGCTGGAACCCCGAAAGCGCACTTGGCGGGATTTAGTTTCAGGTTATACCTTCTCAATCTGTTAAAGAACTTTCTTAAATCTTCCATGTGGTCAGTGGCTTTATTGGATTTGATGATGACATCGTCTACATACACCTCGATCTCTTTGTGTATCATGTCATGGAAAATAGTAGTCATGGCCCTCATGTAGGTGGCCCCAGCATTCTTTAATCCAAACGGCATCATCTTGTAACAATACATCACCCACGGTGTAATGAAAGCCGTTTTCTCCGCGTCTTCTTCGTCCATCCATATCTGATGATACCCAGCAAAACAATCGACAAATGACTGCAGCTCGTGCTTGGCGCAGTTGTCGATCAGGATGTGTATGTTCGGCAAGGGAAAGTCGTCTTTCGGACTGGCCCGGTTGAGGTCCCAGTAGTCGACACAGACTCTGACCTTCCCGTCCTTCTTCGGCACTGGCACAATGTTGGCTAACCATGTTGGATACTCCACTACCCTGAGAACCTTGGCTTTGACTTGCTTGGTAACTTCTTCCTTGATTTTCAAACTCATGTCTGGCTTAAACTTTCTGAGCTTCTGTTTTACCGGCGGACATGTCGGATCTGTTGGCAATTTGTGAGCCACAATAGATGTACTGAGACCGGTCATATCATCATATGCCAGGCAAATACGTCCTCATATTCTTTTAAGAACTCCGTGTACTCCTCCTTTTCTGACGGTGACAGGTGAACACTGATGCGCGTTTCCTTGACATTCTCTGTATCCCCCAGGTTGACGACCTCAGTCTCGTCCAGGTTAGACTTAGGTCTATTCTCAAATTCCTCGACCTCTTTAACGATCTCTTCTGGTATTTCATCTTCGTCTGAGTCTATGTCCGTTTGTTGCGTTACCTCGTTGCATGTCACATTCATCGGTTCATCAAGATAAGTAATAATAATGCTGTGTAAAGTAAAATAAATGGCAGAGAAAAAGAGATAATAAGAGCGAGATTTATAAAAACTGAAATGCTTTAATAAATGCTAAAAGAATTATTTTGAACATCGGACCTCTTTTCAATTCAAAGATAATACTGAAGGGAAATCAACTAGCGAAAAATAAAAGATAATGCATAAGGCTTTGTTCAGCCTTGCTACCCCGAAGCTCTCCAGGCCCTGGTGGTTCTGACGGACCAATTGTTGAGGCGCTCTCCTCGGTTCACTGTCTGTATGGAAGGGCCTTCCTCCCCTTCCTCCTCGAGAATGACGTGACAGTCCATATTGTCATCTTCCAAGAACAGGTTCTTCATTGCTGCTAATGCTTCATCTTCCTCTGTCCCATATATGATATCGGCCGGCTGGAAAGTCTGTTCCAGGCGGGGTATAGGGTGCTCCAGCGGATAATAAGGGCCGCGCCATGGTGGCGACCAGTTCTTGAATTCCTTCCAAGTATATCCATACCCTAACCCGAAAGTGGTGCCATGTTTCTTCAGTTTGATAGGCTTGGTGATTCCCTGAAGGTTCTTGTCGAGCCCTTTGCTAGGTTCATAGCCGCTCCAGTTTAGTATACTCTCTATCTTGTTATCCCACCACTTATCTTTGTCCACGGCGTTGACTCGCTCAATGTGGTGGTAAGTTTCCTAGCTTCCTTCTTCCTTCAATTGCTGGGATGGTTTGGCGACTGTATATGGGGTTACTCCCGTCATCATGAATAATCACTTTTTGGTGATTCTACTCGAACTTCACTGCCTGGTGCAGGGTTGATGCTACAGCTCCAGCAGCGTGGATCCAAGGTCGTCCCAGTAGCAAGTTATATGATGCTGGGATGTCTATTACTTGAAAATCAACATCGAACCAAGTTGGCCCCATTTGCAGACATAAACTAATCTCTCCAATAGTGGACCTTTGGGAACCATCAAAAGCTTTGACGTTGATAGCCCCATCCTTGATTTCATGCAGACTTTTCCCCTATGTTCTGAGGGTCACCAATGGACAAATGTTGAGGCTGGACCCTCCGTCAATCAAAGTCCTGGTGATGAAATAGTCCTCGCATTGCACGGTGATGTGCAACGCTTTGTTGTGTCCTAAACCTTCAGGGGGTAACTCATCCTCGTGGAAAGTGATCTTATGACTCTCCAATACCTGCCCGACCATGTTTGCCATTTCTCCTCCAGTTATATTGCTGGGCACATACGCCTCGCTTAGTATCTTCATCAGAGCGTTCTTGTGTGTCTCGGAGCTCTGCAGTAGAGCTAGGATGGAGATCTGCGCTGGTGTTTTGTTTAATTGGTCGACAACTGAGTATTCTTTTGCCTGTATCTTCCACCAGAGATTATCGGGCCCACTTTCAATAGGCCGTCCAGAGGCCTGATTACTTGATTCAACCAAATGTTCCGGAGTATAAACCCTACCGGTCCTGGTCATACCCTGTGCTGCAATTGCTTCTCCGGACCTAGTCTTTCCCTTCCTTCTTGCCTCGGTGGAGTAATTCCAAGGTATGGCCTGTGTATGGAACAGCGTTACGGCTGACATCGCTACAGGAATGGGCATTCTCGCTTTGGGTGGCAATACAGCAACTTCGAATGGTACTTTCGGAGACCCAAACTCCACCTCAATCGGCTCTGCGGTCCTTTTGGATGACGGTGTTTCGAACTCGAGAGGCACAGACATGTTTACTTCAGCATCCCTAGAGGGCTGGATCTGGACTACAATTGGATTCAATGTGACGGTTGGTTTCTTGGGCTCGTCACCTTCGGCAATTAATCCAATCGACTCCTTGGGGTCCCAATCATCTTCTACCTCGATCATGTGCACACCACCACCTTTATGATCAGGCAAAGGATTGTTTCGTACGTTAGGAGCAGGTTCTCTTGGCCATGATGATTTTCTTGTCAATTAGAGCTTGGATTTTGTCTTTCAGGGATCGGCATTCATCAATGGTATGCCCTTTCATGCTGGAATGGTACGCACAGGTTTTATTTGGATTGGCCCACTGGGAAGGATTTTCTGGAGTTATGGCAGGGATTGGGGCGACATAACCGGTTGCTTTGAGTCTTTCATATAGTTGGTCAATTGGCTCGGCAATGGCGGTGTATTGCCTGGGAGGTTTGCGGTCAAAGTTAGGGCGTGGCCTGGGGAAATTTTGGCGGGCGGGAGGTGATTGGTTGTGGGCATTATAGGCTTGGTAGACGGGTGCAGGTTGGGAATATCTTGGTGAGGTGGGTTAATATGTGGGAGAGGGAGATGATTGGTAAGCGGGTGATGGAATTTGGTAAGAGGGTGGAGGTGCTTGGTAATTGGGAATAGGCTGGTATGTGATGGGGGTACCGGGTAGGCTTGGTATTTTATTGGGGACTTGGTTCGCTGTGCAACCATCACGGCACTCACGTCCTTTTTCTTGGATGCACCACCAGATTGCATGGCTTTGTTGGTAGCCTGCAGTGCTTCAAAATTAGTGACCATTCCGCTCTTAATGCCCTCTTCAATCCTTTCTCCCAGCTTGATGATATCGGAGAATTTCTGGCCCTCTATCAACATTAACCTCTCATAATACTGCGGATCATGCGCTCGGACGAAAAATCGGTTCATCTGCTCTTCCTCTAAGGCCGGCCTGACCTTAGCAGCCTCGGATCTCCATCGAGTAGCATACTCGCGGAATGTCTCAGTGGATTTCTTTTTCAGATTCTGGATGTAGAAGATATCTGGTGCATTTTCTGTGTTGAACCTGAACCTGTCCATGAAATCGGACGCCATTCCTACCCACCTCGTCCATTTCTTAGAATCTTGGCTAATGTACCAAGACAGCGCATCGCCTTTCAAGCTTCTCATGAGAGTTTCATGCGAATCTTCTAGTCTCTTCCTACACCGATCAGTTTATCACAATATGTCCTCAGATGGACTCTAGGATCCCCCGAGCCGTCAATCATTTGGAACTTAGGAGGTTTGTACCCCTCGGGAAGTTCAACGTCCGGCTGGATGCAAAGATCCTCATAATTCAGCCCTTCAATGCCTTTGTTTCCTTCAACGCCCTGTACTCGACTGGTCAATTTCTTGAGCTCGGCAGCCAGGTTCTTGATGAGAGAATCTTTGTCATTAGATTCTGGTGTGTTTGTAATGGGTTTGGTGTATTGTGGCATGGTTTCCACATATATGGGAGTGTGGCGGGGATGATCATTTGATGGTTCAGGGATGAGGAGTGGAGTGTTGTTGAGATGTGTGTTGCAATGAGTAGCGGGTTGTTTCTGTGGCTTTGGGATGGGGTGTTGAGCATTGGGAAAGTTGACGTCTGGAATAGT
>NW_017682540.1:0-9716 GCF_001879085.1 Nicotiana attenuata | reverse complement strand
ATGGACTTTACCGAGGCTGAGAATGGACCAACTATTAAATCTTGGGTGGAAATTTCTTTTACCTATTTCTCTAGGTAATCTATTATTGACAACTTCGTCCCAACTTCTTTCACTGTAAAAGACTACAATATTCTAGATTCACGACTTGTCTCAAACAAGAGAAAGAAACAAGCATAAAATCTTTTTTATAGATATTCTAAATATGCTCCCTATGATAACTGAATTCATAAATTATGGTCAACAAACAATACGAGCCGCCAGATACATCGGCCAAGGTTTCATGATTACCCTGTCCCACGCAAATCGTTTACCTGTAACTATTCAATACCCCTACGAAAAATTGATCACATCGGAACGTTTTCGAGGCCGAATCCACTTTGAATTTGATAAATGCATTGCTTGTGAAGTATGTGTGCGTGTATGTCCTATAGATTTACCCGTTGTTGATTGGAAGTTGGAAACTGATATTCGAAAGAAACGATTGCTTAATTACAGTATTGATTTTGGAATCTGTATATTTTGTGGTAATTGCGTTGAGTATTGTCCAACAAATTGTTTATCAATGACCGAAGAATATGAACTTTCTACTTATGATCGTCACGAATTGAATTATAATCAAATCGCTTTGGGTCGCTTACCAATGTCAGTAATTGATGATTACACAATTCGAACAATTTCGAATTTACCTCAAATAAAAAATGAATAAACCCTTAAATTCGAAAAAAAATTCCGAATTACGAAGGCTTAGTTCGGATCTAAAAGAATGATATTTTTGCTTGTCGACCAATCCTTCCTAATTCACATCTTTGTTGAAAGAATTTCTTTTGTAATTCCTTACATAAGGATTCAGAAAATACCGGATCGCCACCTACACAAGCAATTATGCATAAAATGATCTTTTATATTTTTAAAATATTAAACAATTATTTTAAATCATTTTAGTACACGAAAATATTTTTTGGAAATCATTTATTATTTTTATAAATTATATAGTTATTAAAAGTGGCTATTTAAAATCTGGCCTATTTTTATTTCAATTTCGGCCCTATTTCAACCCAATACCAGCCCAATTTTAAATTTAAATTTTACCCAGCCCAAACCCAGCTATCCGATCCGGCCCCAAAACCCTTTAATCTCGGCCGTTGATCATAAGAGATCAACGGCCACAAAAACCTTACCTAAAATAAACCAAACGACCCCCCCCCCCCCCAAAACTCTTTCATTTCCACCGTCCGCCGCCCTGAAATCCCTCTCCTCTCTCAAACGCTCTCAAACTTAACCCTAATCGGACCTCACTGACACTCATCTATTGCTACCTATGATGATTTCTCATCACCCCCATGCCTCTAATGGCCTCCCTCACGTTGGTATTGCCATCTCCAGGGTCCTCAAGGGACCAAGGTCAGTTGGCTTGTATCTATGGTCCCTTTCTCGCCTGTTTCAGGCTGTTCCAGTGTGATTCCGTGTAAGATCGTCCTATGTTGACTATGATCTATGGGTTTCTAAGCATGTTTCTTCACCTCTATGTTGTTCTCCTTGAAACCCTAATTGCTTTCTTCTGAACCTCTTAGATCTGTATAGATCCGAAATGGTTTGGATTTTATATGAGTTTTACAACAACCTTGAGATTCTTTATAAGAATCGTATGATTTTCAAGTGATTTTCATCTTTTCTAAACTAGGGTTTCCGGAAATTTCTTTTACAAAATATTTGATGATTTTTGAGTGCTTGATCTTCTGCTTCTCATGTGTTTCGACTGATTTTCTAAGTTTGTTGCAACCTTAACTCGCTTGTACTGAAAGCCCTAATTTTTTTTTGACGTTCTTCGTTTGGTTTCTGAGTACTGGTATATCGATTGTGTTCTTGCTTTGGTTCTTGTGATTTCTCTTTGGCCATTTGAATGTCTCGTGGTTTTCTTAGCCTAATATGCCTCTACTGAGGTTCTTAATTCAACTTTTCATTGATTCTATACGTTTGTGTTCATCCTGACTACTCATGTTAAGACCTATATCTTTCTCCTTGAATGAGTGTCGATTTAACTATTTGTTTTGTTAAAATTATGTGTCGAATCCTGACTATTCATTTCTTACCTTATTTTATCTACTAAACTTGCTAACTTTTTCGTGATTTTCTCTCTAACTGAGCCCTATTAGGGTTCTGACCTAATTTTTTCCGACTAAGTTCTATATTTCTGTGAAAGTTTACTTAGTTTATTTTCTATTTATGGGAATTGATATATATTCTTTCCAGAAATCAGTATTACTTTGAAATTCTGGCTAATTGATTACTCCGTTAAAGATTGGTATGCATAGACTTTATTTGTTTCCTTGTTTATAACTTTAATTGGTCGTCTCTGCCTTAATCGCTTGCCCGTATAACTGTGGGATTCTTACTGATTCTTTATTTGGTATGATTTGGTCTTTTTGCCTTAATTAAACCCCTATTGTTACCATTTGGCTAATTGCCCCTAATAAAAGGAGTCTATTCTGAACTCCTTATATGAATGGATTCTGATTGCCCTTAATTGCTGATTTCTGATTCTTTTACCTTATTGTCTCTACCCTCGAACTGCTATATAAGCACTCTCATATTCTCACTTCAAAACAGAACTTTAGTTCACAAAAATCACACTTACACTCTAAAGCTCTCTTTTTCTTCTGCATACTTGTGATATTCACTGGCCTAGCCGGCCGAAAGCCAAGGCTAGATATTGGAACTACATTTGCTTTATATTCTGCACTCTTTTCTTCAACTGGTATGTCTCTAGTTAAATTTTGAAATCCAAACCCTATGTTTTTCATTCCTGCACTAGTTCATCAGTTATGAATTCAACTTGTATTCCTGCTCACTTCTTTGCCTAGCATGTCTAAACTCTATCCTGTTCAATGTATGCTTTATATTCTGCACTTTTTCCTGCTTACCTCTTCGCCTAGCATGTCTAAACTGTATGTTATTCCTGTTCAAGACATGTCAGGCTTCCTGTATTACAACTATGATCTATGTCTTAACTATTTACTGTCCATGATTAGCCTGCTAAGTCTCTAAGACCCTAAGTGTTTTATGCAGTTTGTTGACTATATGTTTCCTCTATACCTATCTATCTAACCCCCCCTTCCCCCCCAATGTGACCCTTATCTATCCCAATCTCTTTATCCCCATGTGAGATCTATTGAGTATTTTCTGAATCTGTATGTTTTATGACCAATTGACTGTCTGCTATTTTCAAAAGTGTTTTGGTACTCCTCTCAAACTGTCTTTTACTACCAAACTATTGCCTGTTTTCTGAAAACCTTTTTCACTCCTAAATTCATCTCTGCACTATTTTCAAAACCTTTTTAAAACTATGTCAAGCACTCTCACTTTACTCTTAGAATACTAGGTCCTGCCCCTCTGATATGTGTACTGCCTTGAAATCCTTGAGATCTCTCTAAACTGTGGCATGTTAGAGCTGGCCTTTCCACACTGCACCTAAGTCAGTTATTATTTGTGAAAAGTTATAGGTGTGAGCACTGCCCGGGATCCTGGAGGTCCTTAGGGAACTCTGACACGCCTAGACATGAAATTGGCTATGGAACTTTGGGCATTTGAGACTATTGGAGGCTTGGAAGTCATTTGGGCCTACTGCAGGCTCCCTATAGATTAACTCCTGTTTATTTATGTATTTTTATTTAATTCATTGGTCTGTAATAATTATTGTAAACAAACAGTGGGGCGATTAGTGAAAAAGGGAGGGTAGTTATATATGTTGGGTAAATTGGGTAGATACCATGCCTATAGGATCGTGTTTATTCAAATGTGTTTGTTATGTTTGCTTTACTTCCACAATATTAGAAACCATGCCTATAGGCTCTAAAAATAGCTTTAATAATAGAGATCATGCCTATAGGGTTAAAATCAGCTGTATAGATACCATGCCTATAGGGGTTTCACTTTGGTTAAATAAACGCTGTTCGTTTTTACCCTGCTTAGCTAGAGATCATGTCTAAAGGACTTAAAACAGCTCAGTTAAATAAATTAGTTCCAATTCGTTTTTATATACTCTGAAATAGTTTAGTTAACTAAATCTGTCCGCTTCTTAAAAAGGTTTTCAAACGCTGCTTAATTATTAACGCTGTTAGAAAGCATGCCTATAAGATCTCAAGTTGTCCTTTAAAATCGCTTTACTGTTCTTCTGCATTCCTAATCAGTAATAGATACCATGCTCATAGGACATCACTATTCTGCACCTAGGCAAGCCTGTAGGGGGATTAAAATTCTGCAACTGTAAAACCATGTTCTGTTATCTACGACTGCTCACATTTAATAGGTCTAAAATCAGTAGGCAAGCTAAATAGGTCTTTGACACTTTGGTCCTAATTTAATACTGTGTACTCTCAGCTCACCTAGACATCATGTTCTAAGGTTTTTCTCTTAAACGGTTGTTTGAGACGCGCACTTATTTGTTTCTACTTGTGGAGGTAAAAAGTGAGCCTTTAATTGTTCCCCTTTTTAAATGCAGTCCTACTTGTTTTGGTTGACGTTTAGACTTTTCTCCTTTAAATACCTTAGGATGGTCTAGAACTACCCAAATTAGAGGTCCTAAATACCTCCAGGACCACAAGGAAGGGACGGGTAGTGCACGCATAGGATATCTTGCAAGGTTGCTAGAACGCTTTAGGCTCTGACCAAGGGGAGGGAATTGGGTAGTAAGGATATGATGACTACGCGCTAATGTCACGTGTAGCCCCTCATTGAGGAGTGATTACCGGGCATTGTGTGGGTATGATCCTGTAGGCTAATCAACCTAGGACCCCCTTTCCAATCCCCGTTGTTTAAATAAATTTGCTTTTCTTTATATATGTGCAACTTGTTCAAACCTTTTTCCCTTGTTTCATTACTTGAATCATACATGTGCTTAGAATGTCAAAACATGCCTTTACTTGCAAGTACGTGCTTAAACTATTTATTTGTTAAAGGGACTAATTCACGTAAGATAAGTTCGGCCAGGACCCACCGTTGTGGACCGCGAGGGGTGCCTAACACCTTCCCCTCAAGGTTATTTCGAGCCCTTACCCAAAATCTCTGGTAATGCAAACTAGACCATCAGTTAATTGCTCAAGGTGCCCTAACGCACCATAATTTGTTAGGTGGAGAATCTTCAAATACCCAATTCCCAAAAGGAAACGAGTCGATCCCCCCATGAAATGTCAGAACCCGGACGTTCTCTGCGAGGAGGAAAAAAGCGGGCGCGACAACACTTATGATATAGTTTCCAATGCCACCCTTTTATCGGTAGCTATGCCTTTCGGTAGTGGCGAACCCACGGTTGCGGAAGATGAAAGTTTCCCACCGTGGAGGAGATAGTTCCTCGGAACCCGTCTGTCAGAAATAACTTTCACAAAGAACATCCCCCTGCTCCTGAGAGGTGCTATCAGTCATGGGGTCGAAGCAAATATCTGACCTGCGATCTAAATTTCGTATTATTGTTCCATCGGGGAATGACTCAATACAAGTTCACCGACCTAGGTATTGCGCTTTCTACCAATACCCATTTTTGGTAGGTTACTCTCTTCCTCTTCCTCTTTCCCCACTCGTTGAGGAGTTTTGCCGCTTTTATGGCGTCTGCCCGACACAGCTTTCCCCTTACCTATATAAAGCCTTTTTGATGCTGGCGAAGTTTGCAGAGTTGGCCAGTTGTGAAGTCTCCATTCGTCATCTGTTGCATCTCTTCTCGCCTAGTTTCTACAAGGGGCACGTTGATTCATCTCCGCCACCGTGGGACTAAAGGATTGGTGATGGGGATGGATTACAAGGCGAACCACCGGTTATGGTGCAATTACTTCTTCGTCAGGATCGAGCACGTTATGGCAGACCCAGCCGAGTTCCCTGAGTAGTAGAACTTCAATCGTAAGGTCCTTTTACCATTCGTCATATATTTTGTTTATCCTTCCTCTTTTTGTTTCTTACTTGCTCATGTCTTTCTACTTTAGATGGTAAGCGTCCACCTCCCTTGGTTCCTGGTATCAAAGACTGGGCGAATCGCGTCTTACCTCATACTGTGGGGATTCACGACTGGATATCCTTTAACAAGTAGTTCGATCCCAAGACTTTGACTAGTGAGTCTGATTCCCATTTCTACGACCCTTTCGCTTTCGTTATAGCTTACCACTGTCGTGTCATCATTTTTTGTTAAACATGATTTTCTTTTTGCGCCAAGTCGGCGAGCTTCCAAGAAGGCGAAGGCTCTGGTGCCCGCATTCTGCCAGGAAGTCGCTTTGGCTGGAATGCAATTCCTACTAGCTGAGTTTGTACGTGAGGGTCAAACTCTAGCTCCGTCGTTGGGTGATTCCGCCCCACAGGTAGCCGTCACGTCAGCTGAGACCTCCGATCACCACGTCCTGCACCTAATTGACGAGTTGTCTCATGACGAGGGGGAGGAGGTACCGAGGAAAAGGTGGAGGGTAGATACTGGAAGGGTTGGTACTGCTGATACCGAGTCGGAAAGTCCCATTGTTTGGATGTGGAGCCCTTACTGGGCATTGAGGCTGCTCTTACACCGGCTATCGTTACGGAGGAAAGACCGTCAAAGGTTGAAGGAACCTTCGACAGAGGGGAACCTGCACGAGTAGCCGGGGTCGGCTCATCATCAGCGGGCGGAAGGGATAAAACCATCCTCGTAGAAGATGATGGGTCGGGTTTCGATGTTGACCTTGAGGAGGTGCGGGCTTTTAAGGAGAGGTTCACCCGAGTGGAGATAAGGATGGAGGGGCCTGATCAGCACATAGTCATCCCCGTAGATTATGACCTCTTGGCCAATTCGGAATGGGCAGTCCCAGCCTTCGCTCCTCTGTGTGCAGATTTGGAGAACAGGACGCTGCAGACGCTAAAGGATGCGGATCTGTTGTTGGGTATTTCTAGCATGGCCTTGCGAGTAAGTTTGCTTTTCCCATGTTAGGTTAGTTTATTTCGTATGTGTAATTTACTTCCGCTGACCTGTCTTCTTTTGCGTGTCAGACCCTCATTATGGAGATTAATCGTGATCGGCAGGAAGAGCGTAGGACGGCCCTCTTCAAGAAGATGGTATCCAAGTACAGAGAGTACCGTTCTAAGCACTGAATGCTAGTCGACTTACTTAGCTAGGACAACCAGTTTTAGACGCTTCGCGATAGGCTCAAGGAGAAGGATGAGGAGCTGAAGGAGAAGGATGAGGAGCTTATGAGGGCCATCGGCAGGTGCAGCATGCTAGGGGGTGCTGAGGGCTAAGGAGGATGAGCACGAGGTGAGCAAGGGAGTGATGGCCGAAAACACTAACCTACAGGCGCAGGTGGCGTCTTTAAGGGTCGAGCTCGAGCAGAGCGAAGCAAGGGCCATCAACTTGAGGGTTGAGTTGAGTACCAGGGTCGAAGAGTTGGGCCGAGCTGAGAAAGCAAGAAAGATCGCTGTGGCGGAAGCGGAAGCCCTAGGGGGCGCCCTTCATGTATGCAGGTCTGAGCGAGCTACTGAGGCGGAAACTTCGGCGCTCAAGGAGGCGAGGTTTGAGGAGCAGATTGGGGGTTTGGAGGGGGAGCTGTCTGAGCTGAATGAGCAAGTTATCGCCTTAAGGGTCGAGAAGGCGCAGGTGCAGGCCCAGCCATCTACTTATCGTACTTCTGCCACTCCCGGTGTGTCACAGGAGTTGTATGAAATGTGGTTTCATGTTGAGGCCCAAATTGACATACACAGGTCTCTGAGGACAGCTGGGAAGATTTCCAAGGCGGAAGTTCGTGTCAAGGCACGTGCAAATCGTGACGCCTGTGGTTATGATCCCGGTACGCCCGGAGGAGACGATGATGATGATGCCTTAGATGGGCTTGCCTCCGAACCTTGGTACGACGATAAGTATGAAGGTGACGTTAGTGATGGGGGGAGATGATGCGGCGTAAAGTCTTTGCACTTGGTTTTTGCTTTTTTTTTTATGTTTAGCTGTTTTTTGTGTGGGGGCGTCTTTCCGGCCCTTTGTGAAAATGTACTGGAATAGAATGATTGGAATGGAACCATTGTCTTTTGCTGTGTATTTCTAGCTCTTCTTTCCATTTTCTTTGTGAGTGTTCTTTTGTGAGAAAGCTTCTGACTTTCGGTTCGATTCGAACGAGGTTATCTATTCGAACGAGGTCGAATGTAAGTTAATTCGAGCGAGGTTGAATATAGGACGATTCGAATTAGGTCGAATGTATATTAATTCGAACGAGGTCGAATGTAAGTTAATTCGAGCGAGATCGAATGTAGATCGATTCGAACGAGGTCAAATGTATATTGATTCGAGCGAGGTCGAATGAAAGTTAATTTGAGCGAGGTCGAATGTAGATCGATTCGAACGAGGTAGAATGTAAGTTAATTCGAGCGAGGTCAAATGTAGATCGATTCGGACGAGGTCGAATGCATATTAATTCGAACAAGGTTGAATGTAAGTTGATTCGAGCGAGGTTTAATGTAAATTAATTCGAGCAATGTCGAATGTATATCGATTCGAACGAGGTCGAATGTACATTTCCTTTGCGTTGGCGTGATGTGCAAATTTGGTGGAGTTGTGTAAGAATGTCATACTGCCTTGTTTATTCATTGGATAATATTACATATTTCTTTTTTGTCTGTACATACATTTGAGGAGTCCTAGTCTATCTAGTCCCTCTATCGCTCAGCCTAGAGAAGTAGTCGATAGGCGGGGCGGTGAACTTAATACCTAAACTTCGAGACGCTCCCTTCGTTGCCTCATTAAAAACCTTCCCGAGAAAACCAAACTGGGACAAAACTCGAGTGAGGGAAAAAGAGTACGACTTGGAGGACGTCCATCTTTGGAAGTTGAAGTATTTGAGATGGGCGATGTTCCAATTGTTTGGTAGTAGTTTTCCCTCCATTGTTTCTAGTTGGAATGATCCTTTGTTTGTTGTTGCTGTGATTTTGTATGGTCCGTCCCAATTGGTTCCCAGTTTGTCTTCCCGTGGGTCTTTGCTCGCTTGTGTTTTGGGTTTGAGTACATAGTCCCCTACCTTGAGTGGTCTGACTTTGGCTTTTTTGTTGTAGTACCGTTCTGCTTGCTGTTGTGAGCTATCATTCTTACGTAGGCCATGTCTCTTCGATCATCTGTTTCGTCTAGGTCTTGCTTTCTGCTTTCATCGTTACTTGGTCCGCTCTCATTGGATTATCTCAAACTTGGTTCCCCAACTTCGACTGGTATCACTGCATTAGTCCCATAGACTAGTGATTATGGCATTTCTCCTGTGCTTGTTTTTGGCGTGGTGCGGTATGCCCATAACACTTCTGGTAGCAGTTCCGGCCACATTCCCTTAGCGTCCTCAAGCTTCTTCTTCATGATTTTCAGTATTGTTTTGTTGGATGACTCCGCCTGAACGTTGCTTGCGGGATGATATGGCGTGGAGAGTATTCGCTTGATGTGCCATTTCTCGAAGAATTCAGCGGTCTTTTTTCGGTGAATTGGGGTCCGTTGTTACAACTGATTTCTTTGGGGATGCTGAAGCGGCGTATGATGTTCCTCCATATGAATGTGATAACTTCCTGTTCGCGTGTTTGGGCGAATGCACCTGCTTTTACCCACTTGAAAAAATAGTCAGTTAAAACCAAAAGAAATTATATATTACCTCATCCTGTTGGAAGGGGTCCGATAATGTCCATCCCCCATTTGATGAATGGCCAAGGCGATGTGACGGAGTGGAGGTGCTTGCCCGCGTGGTGGATCATTG
>NW_017682539.1:0-9721 GCF_001879085.1 Nicotiana attenuata | reverse complement strand
ACCCTACCCATTGGTTCAAGATATTACCACCCCGTTTCCCATTTATTGTCTTTTCATGTTTTATTATCAGCAATGGTGTGTGATGTTAGAGTTGAATTGAATTGGTTTGGATAGCAAATAAAAAAACACTTAGTCCTTAAACAAGGTTTGGTTTGGGAAAAGTCAACCGAAACGTTGATCTTATTAGTTAGAAAGATTGGATGTTGAATTCCGGTGATTCGGTTAGCTTTGGGAGGTTGAATTGTGACAGGAGTGCGATCGGAAGTGATTTTGGAGGCTCAGTGTTGAATTAGTGCTTGAAATGGCGAAGTTGAATTTTGGCGAATTTCGGTTGGTAGGTGAGATTTTGATCCGGAGGGTCGGAATGGAATTCTGAAGATTGCAGTAGCTTCGTTAGTGATTTGGGATATTGTGCAAAAAATTCAGGTCATTCGGAGGTGTTTTGTCGGGTTTTTTGATCGAATGCGTAATTCGGGAATTTTAAAAACTTAGGCTTGAATTCGATG
Source organism: Nicotiana attenuata (assembly GCF_001879085.1). Classification (NCBI taxonomy): domain Eukaryota; kingdom Viridiplantae; phylum Streptophyta; class Magnoliopsida; order Solanales; family Solanaceae; genus Nicotiana; species Nicotiana attenuata. The sequence continues at coordinate 9,215 of NW_017682539.1, read as the reverse complement.
TATTTGAATGGTTTTAGCGTTGTTTTGATGTGTTATGAGGATGAGAACAAGTTTGAATGAGGTGTTGGATGTATGGGTGTTTTGATGTTGAGGGTCCCGGGGCCTCGGGTGATTCGGAGTGGTTAAACGAGATTTGAGGGTATTGGCATGTCAGATTTTTGCTTGTCACTGGTGCTTTCCCCTTCTGCGAAATGGACCGCAGAAGCGGGTATGTGGTGCAGAAGCGATCGTTGGCCGGTAGGGAAATTCCGCAAAAGCGGAGGTTTGGGCTCCCCACCAGCGGAGTCCGCATAAGCGGACACTGGTACCGCAGAAGACGGAACTTTGAGGGGAACGCGAAGCGGTGGTTGAATCGCATAAGCGAATAGGCGGTTTTTTAAGTGAAAACCCGCTTAGCGGATTTTTTGGCCGGGCCAGAAGCGGTCCGCAATAAGCGGTAGCGGGACGCAGAAGCGAAATTCGCTGGTAACAGAGGGTTTTAAATGTTAAATTTCATCCGCGAGCAAGGGTAGTTTCACCATTTTAAGCGACTTGGAGAGCTGTTGGGCGAGGATTTCGAGGGTTTTGAACTGAGATCGAGTGTGAGGTAAGTTTCCTTGGCTTAATTACTCGAGTTTATGGTAAATTTATCATAGAGATTCGTAGAATTTCATCAAAAACGGGTCAGTAGGGCTTGGAAACTGTGATGTAAAAAAGAATTTTGGAGGGGTTCAAACGAGCTTCGCATTTTGGTTAAATTTTATATGTACAGACTCGTGGCATGAGGACAGGATCCGGTAATGTAAATTTCGTAATTTTCGAGGAAAAGTGGCCCGGGGATCGGGTTTTGCCAACTTCGTGATTTTGGTGTTTTCGATGGTCTTTTCGATTGGGTTATGTTTCTTTTAGCCTATTGTAACGTATTCGTTTTGTGATTTTAATCAGATTCGGCGTGGAAGAGGTTGATTCGAAAGGAAAGCAATTAGCGATTCTAGATTTGTGGCCGGCTTGAGGTGATAATACGATGTTAGGATATTGATTGAGGGTTTGAAAACCGGTATATCACATTTGTGCGCTATATTGAGGCGAGACGCGTACTTCTATGACGAGTGCGGGGTCGATTGTTGACTGCTGGGGATTTAACCTAGTCCGTTCCGATTGATGTTCGTACTGTGTTCTTGACTAGAAATTGGTAGTAATCATCTTACTTGGGTTTTATGAATATGTTTGGGGCCTTGTGCCTATCATTTGCATCCTTCAGGGATCCTTATCACTGTTCCCATGATACTTAGCATATTTCATGATATCAGTCCTGAGTTAGACACTGCCTTGAAAATGTTTGTAAATAAATAAAGGTTACACACTTAGCTCTATAATTCCTAATAATTGAAACTAAAAATGGACATTTTGACTGTGCCCGAGTGGCTTGCATGCATATATATATCTGGACTGAGTGTGGATCGGGCCGCACGCCGCAGCGAATGCTACGATGATATTGCGCTTGGGCTGTAGGAGCCCCTCCGGAGTCTGAACCCCCACAGTGAGCGCGGGTACCCAAATGGATCGGGCTGCGCGCCGCAGCGGTCATGTGCATTGCATTGCATTCATGCATTTTATATCTGTTGGCCCTAATTGTCATTGTTTGCTGTTGTTTCATCGTTTAACGTGCTGAATCATTGATTATAGCTTTATATTGTAATATTTCGGGATTTCTTACTTTCATCCATCATATATGTTTATTACTCACTGAGTTGGAAGTACTCACTTTACTCCCTGCACCATGTGTGCAGATTCAGGTGCTCCGGAGACTTAGTGGAGCTGTTTGCTGTCTTCTTGGATTTCGGTTTAGGAGTTGTTGAGGTAGCTGCCTGACATCCGCAGGACCCGACTTCTCCCCTTTATTGCATTTGTCTTTTCCTATCCTAGACTTTCTTTATTACTATGAATATATTACTCTGTTACATTTAGAGGCTCTAGACTCGTGACTCCAGATCTATTGGGGGAATATCTGGTATATTCGTTACTATTTTTCGTACTATTTTATCTAGTTCTGGATTGGAAACTTGATATTTTCTATTTTAATCGTATTATTTATTAACGGATTGCGTATTTGGGTTGAGAGTATTTAAATTGGTCGGGCTTGCCTAGCATTAGAGTTGGGCGCCATCACGACCGGGATTGGGGTCGTGACATTCCTCTTTGGGTATTCTGTTATTATCTGACACTCCCCGTAGCATGCTTTCCCCCTCCCATCTGTAACTGTAAATATCTACTTTTAGTTTTCCGCTGTATGTGATTTAACTGCACAGGTTTGATTGGTAGTCTGGTCCTAGCCTCGTCGCTACTTTGCCGAGGTTAGGCTAGGCACTTACCAGCACATGGGGTCGGTTGTGCTGATACTACACTCTGCACTGTGTGCAGATCCCGGTGCTGTAGCTTTTGGATCGTAGTGAGGTTGCTGCTTCCCGTTCATCAGGCGACCCGAGGTAGTCCTGCAGGCGTCCGCGGACCTTGGCGTCTCCTTCTATCATTCCTTTTTTGTTTTTACTTGTTCAGAGATAGATTCATGTATTTCTATTCGGACCCTTATTTGTAGTATTCTTAGACAGTGTGTGAAATTGTGACACCAATTCTGGGTAGTCTATATTTAAGGATTTGTATCGGTAATGTTTAAACGGTTATATTTTGTTCTTCCGCTTATTAAATTCCGCTATTTATATTATGATGGTTCTTAATTGTTAAAGGATTTAAAATGGGTAAAAGGTAAATAATACAAATGGTTGGCTTGCCTAGTTTTCACTAGTAGGCGCCATCACGACTCCCGAGGGTGGAAAATCTGGGTCGTGACAACAATAAAAGGCCCATTTAGTTTTGGCCTAAGCTTGTCGGTCATTTGGCCTAAGTCTTGAATGATTGCGGTGAATACAGGGATCTTCCAGGGTATTATTGGAATTGAATCTGAGAGAATATTATCTGTTAACTGCTTGAGAATGTTCTAGCGATAGGGTGAGGGACTAAAATGTAATAAAATAACTGAATTAAATCAGATTTTGGGGTTTAATAGGGTTAAAACCAGAAGTAAAAGTGTTAGAAAAATGTGAGTAAATATCTGAATGGACAACTGTCCATTTTCTGTTATACAAGATGCTATTTCCCTGATTTTTAGGGAGCTGCAGAATATTCCCATACCCCTCTCTCAGTCCTATCATCTTGCACTCTCACCTTCAATAAAAAGAGACTCACAGTCCCTCATTTCGAGAAGTTAATCACTCAGCATTTCTCTAATAAAAAAACAGACTGATTTCTACACAAAAAAAGAAACTCTCTACATTTTTCCTTGTTCTGAAAAAGAAAACACTCACAAAGAGCCAATATATAGCAAGAAGACAAAAAAAGAAAAGTTGTTTTCTCTTCATTTGTACTGTTTATTCTGGTTCTGTGGGGATTTTAAATCAGCTGCTGGTTCTTTAGTCCTGTTGATTTCCTGCTGCTGTGTATGTTCTTGTTGCTGCCATTTTCTAGTTTTTCAGAGGCTTATTTTCTGTTTTATTTTGATTCTGCTGCTATAGGTATGTGGACCTTCATCTAGGATCCTTTATTTTGATGTTTATGAATGAGATATGATTTGTTCATGTCAATTTTGTGTTTATTCTCTTAAATCCAACCTGTTAGCCTTTAAATCCGCTTGAAACTTTGTTTCCTACTCAATGTGTGGTGCCATAAACATACTTCTTGAATATTCAAATTGTTCATTTCTGTTATGAGGTAACACTTATAATAATGACTCATGTTCAAAATGACTTCACAGGTTTAAGCCAGATTCCTTTGGTACTCGCTGCTGGTTGTTTAAGTTTAAAGAGATGGATTGAATTATGTATGTATGTATATATATATATATGTATATATATATATATATATATATATATATATATATATATATATATAGATTTCATCACTGTAATTTCTGAGGTCGAGTGTTCTTTTCATGTTGTTGATGAGGAGGTACTGGGTAGAAAGATAGATCTGAAGTAAGAATTTTTACAATTATGCTCATGTAAGGCAATTTAATAGTTTCACAAGACTAGATTTGGTAAAAGAGTACATAACTGGTGTTGGTTTGTAAAGAAGTTTTTCTTGAGATTGCACTGGTAGTCTTTGTAATTGCCATGATGGTTTAATTTATTATTACTCTTGTGATCCAAATGTGATTGTAAATACATTGTCATTATCTTTCAGATTGTACACAATTTATATTCTTGTTTGTTGGTTCAAAATTTAGAAATAAGGTAGTTTTAAGTTCCAGAATTTGGTTGCAATTGTATTTGGGATTATGACCCTATTTTGAGGGGGCCTGACCCTTAGGTTTAAAGTTGAATCGATTTGAAACCCAACATTGATTATCCAGCGATGCAGAGTTCATTTGGACTCACTGGAATGAGTTTTGATTCAATAGCTCTACATAACTTAGGCACGTAAAAGGAAGCAAGATCTCAGTTAGAAGAAAATAAGAGCAACGAAGACAAAGAGCAATAATTCGGGAGACAATTGAAAAAGAAGAAGTGACATAAAGAAAAGAAGACGTGACAAAAGGTAGTACTACAAGACAAGCTGAAATTTGAGTGGAAGAAAATAGTCACAAACACTAAAGAAATCCCTGCCTAAGCCATGTGAAGATGGGGCCCAATGAAGTACCCTACAAGGCTAGACAAGAAAGATTTCTGGAAGGGTTTTGGAGTCCATTTTGAAATCCATCTCAAAAATTTAGCTATAAAAAGCGAAAGAAAGAAGAAGAGAAGACACAACTACAAGAGAAAGAACACTCTCAAGAAAGCCAAGCCACCAAAATACTCTCCTTCATCACCCACCATCCTCCAAACATCTTGTAACATACCTTGTAAAATATTTACTTATGTATGCCTTAGTAGTTTCTACCTCGAGTTTGTAAAATAAATAAATCATTATGCTTGTGTGTGCCAGATCTTAATTCCCAAGTCCAGTAAACTTTTTGGGTTTCCCGAAAGGGAAATCTCTCTCCTGTAAACATGTAAGTTACTTATTTTATCTAAATTATGTTTCTGGATATTACCCCTGTTTTATAGTTTTATGTTATTATGTATAGTTTATGTTTATTATTCCTCAATTATTAGTAGGTATATATATATATATTATATATATATACCACTCTTAGTATATGGTTATCTTTCCAATTTCTTAATAATTTTGATGGATTAACCTATAAATTCCTAGGTGAAACCGGTTAAGTCAAACCCAACATTAACGAAAAATGGGTATATATGTTTAACCGTGGCCAGGGTGGGGTTAATGAAAAAAGAGTTAAGAAAAGATTAATTCTTTAAAAGATTGGAAAGAAGAGATGAACGGAGTGGAATAAAAAAAAATATAGAAGGGGTAATTTCAGGGCATAATTTTGATAATACTGTAACGATATAGGTCTACAGAATAAGAGAGAGAGAGTACCGAGTAGGATTTTACAACATAAGAGTTTAACGTTTTTACAGCACCAATTTTACCGTACCGGTAAATTTATTTAATTTTATAATTGAAGTTTCTAATCCAGCATATTCCTCTGGGCTTATCTTTATAGGTTTTATTAATTTTATCCCTTTATTTCCCATTACTTCGACTACATCTTCTACTTTAATTTTAAACTTTGTATTACTATTAGTTGCCATTTTTCCTATGAAACCTACACATATAAGTAAATTATTTCCATTATTCATTTCTTCGTATCCTTTAGTCTGTATTCCTATTTTAATATTTTTCCCGAATTCTGCTAAATTTATCATGAAGTCTGGGCTAATATAGAATATTCCTCCATTGTTGTTCATGTCTACTTCTGTTAAACCTATTATAGATTTCTTTTGATCTGACCATTTGTGATCATATACCACGATTAGTACTTTGGTTCCTAGGTTTTTTCTAGTTAGTCCTTTTAATCCGATTACCAAAATAAATAAAATAAATAGGAATAATAATAGTCTAGAATAAATAAATAGGAATAATAATAGTCTAGAATAAACTAACAAAGTAAAAATTGATAAGGTCTGGTCCTTCAAATTATAATCTTCAATAAATAGGAATAATAATAGTCTAGAATAAATAAATAGGAATAATAATAGTCTAGAATAAACTAACAAAGTAAAAATTGATAAGGTCTGGTCCTTCAAATTATAATCTTCTTCTTATATAATATGATCTTAAATAGTATGACTGATGATATGATAGTATTCGAAATATAAGATATAGTTGTTTTCTATATATATCTGAACAAATACTATTATTTTGTTGTAAATATATAAAATGTATAGCTAAGTCTATTATAGAGTAGAATCCAGTATCTACGTCTAATTTAAATTCTTCTAGACTTGAGGTAAGGCTTCTAGCAAATCCTTCTGGATGGGTATAGTTATTACGATTAATAGGCATTAACAGTAAGATTGTTTAAGTTTCTAATCTTGAAATATTTACTGGTTCGGTAAAATAATTTTACTGGTACGATAAAATTGGTGCTGTAAAAACGTTAAACTCTTATTTTAAGTTTGGTGCTGTAATAGTTAAGTTTCACCAAACTTGGTGCTGTAATAGTTAAGTTTCACCAAAAGATAAATGCAAAGAATAGTAGTAGAAGAAGATGGTTAAATTTTATTGATACTATATCAATATATAATTTGGTTTTTGAACATATTAAAGGAAAAGATAATAATTTAGCAGATCAGTTAAGCAGGCTTAAAATTACTGTTAATTAATAAATATTTTACATGTACAGCATGAGACCAACAGTTCCCAAGACTGAAGACAAGGGAAAGGGCTTTCAAGCCTCACCCTCAGACAAATACTTGCAGACAGTATTAGGTAATCTTCATTTTAAGCCACAATCTTTTGCAGAACAAACTCATATGGATAGAATAAGTTTTGGAAAGCATAATTTAATATTTTTTCCACCATCAAACATATCGTTTAAAGTATTACCAGAATGTGTCATAGATAAACCTCAAAGATGTTTAATTGATAACTTATGGATAGCATATAATAAAAAAGACACTAAATATGTTATAGCAGCTCTTAATGCCTTAGGACAGTATTTTACAGACAAAAACCAAGAAAAAAGATTTAAATACTATGTAGTTATACATGGTAAGACAAATGGTATTTCTCAGACATGGTTAGAAGTACTAGACTCTATTAAAAACATTAAAAAAAACACTTTTTAAAGGTTCAATGACTTCACTGAAGCATTAGACTATGCAAGAGGAATACTAGGACCAAACTACTATATCTCCCCAGCACTCAGGCAAAACCCAGAAAAAATTCCCCAATATAACATCCAAAAGGACAACGACAAGATAATATTCTGTGATCATTGCTCATCAATGACGGAAGCCTTCAAACGAATAAACCAGAAGAATGAAATCTTGGCACAGGAAAAAACAAGACTTATGGAGCAAATGAAGGTACTAGAACAAAGAATACATGCGTTAAAATTTGAATTGACACAATCCCAGACTCAAGTTATATCTAAACAAGACACTGAGATGAGTAGTCCAAAACAGAGTTCTCCATCTCAAGAAAAAATGGATGAGAAGGGTGTGCACCCCAATGAATGCAGCAAAATCTACTTTATGGGATAATAATACAGCTAGTCCGGTTCAAACGGTAACCGATAAAGACATATCAAATCCGTTTATGGCTGTCACTTTGCCAAAAAGTGAAGATGAAGGTTCATCAAGACGAAGACTACCTAGAACACTAACACAGGGAGAAGTGTCACGACCCAAAATCCACTAAGGGTCGTGGTGGCGCCGGACACCTCTGTCAGGCCAGCCAACTAGATTATCAATTAATTCCTCTTTTAATACTTTTGAAAATCTAAGGTTTTTCCTTCCATTTTCATAAATAAAAGTTCACTACTTGAATTCAAATTTAAATAATAACAATTAGTACAAATCCGTTGAAACCCGTCCCAGAAACCCGTTGTCACAAGTACATAAGCAACTATCGATAAGGAAAGTAAAATACAACATTTGTCCGAAATACAGTGGACAGGGAATAAATAATAAAATGCTGAAAGGAACTACACTGGCTGCGGGTCGTCTCGAATAATGCAGCTCACCTAGTCCCAGAGTCGTCAGTGCTGTTACGCCCAATAGACTGCTAGAGGTATATATACCTGTGCAACAAAAATGCACAGAAGTGTAGTATGAGTACGTAATCAACGTGTACTCCGTGAGCATCCCGCCTAATCCCGAAGGGGTAGAGATGAGATGGCCAACTCCGACACTCACTAGAGGTCAATTAGCAATGTTCTATAAGTGCGAGGAAAATCATGGATTTGTATAGAAGTTCTGATTGTGAAGCCAGAAAAACAGGTAAACACCTTCAACAATAAATCCAGGGCTTCTAAAGTTTGTTCTTTATTATCTTATCAGTTTATATCAAGCCACGTAGGGCCAATTCCACATTTAAAATTTTCAAGTAACAGATAAACACGCGCAAATCATGCCGAGGTCGACGGCCCGCTCCAACGGAAATGTAAATTGTGCACTGCCGAGGGTCGAGCGGCACGAACCATAGATGCAACTATTCTCACCGAGGCGCTCGTCATGTTCCATAAACAAACACATATCCTGCTCGCGAATCATCCATGCGACGCAGGGACACATAAAATACATGCTCAATCAGTCAAATAAGAACTTATCGAGGAATATTTATTCAAATAAAACCAATCCTCCTTTAACAATTTAAGAAATGAAGTTTAATCCTTTTAGAAATTTACTTACTAATTCGATGTGAGTTAAACAATTCGAGCTACCAATGGGTTCACAATTAATCCACGTGCAACATGCTTTTGGGTCCTAACTACCCGTACAATAGCAAAATAGTAGCTACGCACGGACTCTCGTCACCTCGTGCGTACGTAGCCCCCACAAATAGGAGCACATAATCAATTACTTCACCTATGGGTTAAATTCCCCCTCACAAGATTAGAAAGGAGACTCACCTCGCTCCGAAGACTCAAAACCAGCATTCTACATTCTTCCGAGGACTCCAATTGATGCACCACGCTCCAAGACTAGCCAATGGTTACGCAAATCCATTAATATATGCTCAAATATTCATTACAACTAATTTATAGCAATTCCTAACCCCGATTGGAAAGTTGACCAAAACACCATCGGGCCCACGTGCCCGGAATCCAAAACTTTTCCGTAAGATAA
>NW_017682538.1:2422-9721 GCF_001879085.1 Nicotiana attenuata | reverse complement strand
AACCTGCTCATGACTCGTGAGACCTATGTAACCTAGGCTCTGATACCAACTTGTCACGACCCCAAACCGGGCCAGGTCGTGATGGCGCCTCTCGTGAAGATAAGGCCAGCCGACACCATTCCTAAACTCAGTTTTTAACAGTTTAATAAGTCTATTTAAGTCATTTATCGGGATAAACCCCCAACAATTATAGATTTAGTGAAATAAAACAAGTGCGAAAACAACTACAGCCCGACATCGGGGTGTCACTAGTCATGAGCATCTACCATGGTCTGAATACGACAAGAGTCCAAAAATGTGCTAAATACGGTAATAGAAATGAGACGGAAGGAAAACAGTGCTGCGAACATCGTGAAACCACCTTGCTAACTCTGACACCTCCGCCTCCGAGCAATCAACACCCACTACCGGGTTCGGAAATGCCTGAATCTGCACACGAGGTGCAGGGAGTTATGTGAGTACTCCAACCCAGTAAGTAATAAGAGTAAATAAAGACCGAGCAGTAGGAAAACGATGAATCCATATTTATGATAAACTCAATAAGCACAATAGGCTTCCAAATCAGAATACGAGTCAATCGTCTCATTTAAAATCCAGCTTTTGGGTAAAATCATTTGAAAAAAAATGATTTCCAATAGCTTCAGTAGGGGTTCAATGCCATTTATAATAAAATAGATGAAAACCATAACCAGCACCTCGGGCGAAACATGGTTCGTATACAACCCCTCGGGCATAACAAAAAAATTCACAATCCTTTTCGTAGCTTAAAAACTTCAGTTTAAATGAAAGATTATTTAAAACATTTGTTCAACATTTTCAATAGAGGCTCGGTCTAAAGATGAGTGAAAACAGTAATTATATCACCATGTTCAATGGAAACTCACTTTAAAGAGGAGCAAAAATATTAAATTCATAACTAGCCCCTCAGGTATATATATATATCCCCTCGGGCAAGCGTCTTAGTCACTTGTGACTCAACTCTTACCAACCAGCGCTCACACTCAGCACTCACACTCAATATGTACCATATAGTAACCGCTGCGGCATACAGCCCGATCCATATATCGCTGTGGCGTGCAGCCCGATCCATATATATAGTCGACTGTGCTCACTGGGGGTGTGCAGACTTCGGAGGGGCTCCTACAGCCCAAGCGCTATATCGCTGCGGCGTGCAGTACGATCCAACATATCGTTGCGGCATGCTGCCCGATCCATATATATATATATATGTTGTTGCGGCGTGCAGCCCGATCTATAAATATGAAACCCTCACTATCAGACCCTCGGTCTATCTCAGTCATTATCCTCACAATCAGACCCTCCGTCTATCTCCATCATCAACCTCACAATCAGACCCTCGGTCTATTAGTAAATTAGGGGACTCAGCCCTAACAGTTTTTCATATTTTTAAGAAGTAAAGTGATAAAACTAGATTTAAACAATAAATAGGCAAAACATGACTGAGGTTATGCTTTCAAACAAATAGAGTGAGGAAAAATAGTGAAAATGTCCCTAAGGGTCTCAACAGGTCGGCACAAGGCCCCAAACATGGCATACAACCCAAATTATAATATCAATCTCTAAAATATGGAATATCATAAGATTTCAAATCAAATACGCGACTTAACATTCGTACGGGATGGACCAAGTCACAATCCCCAAGGGTGCACGGCTCCACGCTCGTCATCTAACGTGTGTGTCACCCCAAAGTAGCACAACGATGTGAAATCCAGGGTTTCAAACCCTCAGGACAGTATTTACAATCATTACTTACCTCGATTCGGTCCAAACTCTAGCCCGCGATGCCTTTGCCCTCAGGAATCGACCTCCGGATGCTCCGAATCTAGCCACAATCAGTACATAATCAGTAAAATATGCTAAGGGAACGAAACCCACTCGAAAATATCCAATTTAACATCAAAATCCCGAAATTGCTCAAACCCGGCCCCCGGGCCCACGTCTCAAAATCCGATCAAATTAACATCAATGGAATCCTCATCCACTCATGAGTTCATACATATCAAGAACATCAAAATCGGACCCCAAATGGCCCCTCAAATCCCCACTCAAAGGTCTCTTAAATCTCAACCCCTAATTACCCATTTTTGCTACTGATTTTCTATGGATTTCAAGCTTACAAATGTTAAAATTCATCGTAGAAACAAGTTTAGGGTCCAAAAATCTTACCTCCATAAAATCCTCTTGAATTCCCTCTTCAATTAGCTCTCCCAAGCTTCCTCCCGGATGAAATATGGTAAAAACCCTCTCAAAATCGCGAAGGGTGAAATATATGCATTCTGACCCAGGCATTTTCGCATCTGTGGTCAATCCACCGCACCTCCGGTACCGCTTTTGCGGTCCAAGAGCCGCTTTTGCGGTTTTTCACTTAAACTGCCCAATCCGCATCTGCGATGAAGTAGCCGCACCTGCGCCTTCGCAGATGCGGTCCCACAACCGCTTCTGCGGTTCCTGCCAACCTCACCATCTTTCGCTTCTGCGACCAATTCTCTGCATATGCGGCGTCGCACCTGCGGTCCCCAATCCGCAGGTGCGAAAATACCAGAAGCAACAAATTTCAGCTGCTGCAACAAAATTCCAACTTCTCCGTTGACCACCCGAAATCACCCCGAGGCCCCCGGGATCTCAACCAAAAGCACAAACATATCCCAATACCTTATTCAAACTTGTTCCAATCTTCCAAACACCTCAAACAACATCAAATCATCCAAAACACATCGAATTCAAGCCAAACTCTCAAAAATCTTCCGAATTCCTCTTTTGATAAAAAATCCAACCAAACCACGTCCGAATAACCTGAAATTTTGCACGCACATCCCAAATGCCACAACGGAACAATTGCAACTTCCGGAATTCCATTCAGACCTCTATATCAAAATCTCACCTTACAACCGAAAAATGCCGAATCTCAATTTCGCTAATTCAAGCCTAAACCTTCCACGGACCACCAAAAATGCATTCCGATCACGCTCCTAAGTCCCGAATCACCTAACAGAGCTAACCAAATCATAAAAATTCCAATCCGAGATCATTTACAAACGAGTCAAATCTTGGTCAAACCTTTCAAATTTGTAAGCTATAAACTGAGAACTGTTCTTCCAAATTCATTATGATTAACCCGAAACCAAAACCAACGATTAACATAAGTCATAATACACCACACAGGGCAAGTCATGCCCGAGAACTAGCAAGCAAAGTTCAAAAGCTCAAAACGACCGGTCAGGTCGTTACATCCTCCCCCAGTTAAACATACGTTCGTCCTCGAACGTGTCTGGAGTTGCTCCAAAACCCAACCACTCGCTGAATAGCCTTACCATGCATATACCCGGGGATGATCCCACGTCACCCTATCTCATATAGGTCCGATAACAATAGAAACTGAAATTTCACAATCCAATCTAGCCTATAAACCATAGAACCACATTTCCACTTCAAAAATCTTCAATTCGATCAGAATCTCACATTTATACTGGGAATAAGACCGAACAAGCTGTAATAGCCCATACCTGCAACCTCAGGTGCAATTACATGATATACCACATAACCAAACGCTTGCAGCGATAACTTCTAATCATAATAGCCGCACACAACAACCGAATACCGATAGAAACCTCTTATCAACTAAGGTCTCATTCCAACACTTTCATGCCCTGCCAATGATAAATGAAACACGCAATAAACCATAACCATTTCTTAGATCAACCATTCATGAAGCCACTTCTCCTTTGGCAAGGACCATAGCAAATTTCTGAGCCGAACCTCGATATTTATTCCTCCCAACATGGTGAAATCGAATCCGTTGTATTCATTAAGGATACCAACGATCTATCTAATTCCAACACAACTACTCTGGTGACATGACACCTCAATACAGACTAAAGTCACAACTTGCGCAATACGCGCACCAATAAGCAACAGTCCGAACATACTCAAATCATGAAAATGACACAATTGAAAGAGCTGAACCTCAAGCTCCCCATGCTCGAAATAGACAAACACGCGCAATTTGATGTCTGGAACCAAAGCAAATCATCATCCCCACAGTGAAGAAAACAACATACACCATACAACCCGAAAGGACATAACCGATACGCCATCCGCCGAGCAATATCCAATACTTTTCCCGCTCGACTTCCACTATGAAACCTCAATAGAACCGCACCATATGTGCCTGTAATCACAAACCATAACACCTCGCAACACAGAAAGGTAACTCATAGATCTCCCCAGATTTCTAATAAGCTCAATAACAATCGAACCAACACATCCCTCAACAATACAATTCGGAGCCGGCCAAGTCGACTCAAGTTAGAACACGCATCCACATTGGCCTGCCAACGAACTCCTTATCAAGGAAATCCTGAAGCTGCTCCTTCAACTCCTTTAACTATGTCGGTGCCATACGATACGGTGCCCGGCCACAAGAACACATCCGAAGAGTCCCTCACCACCGGAACTGAATCAATGGTAGGAGTCTCCACACTGACATCCATCACGAAAGCCCAAATAAGAAAAACAATCCTTCCTGCCATCCGCTAGGTCTTCGAAATATAACACCACCCTACTAAGAACATAATTCGTCGAACCTCGCCACTCTATCCGTGGCATCCCCGGCATAACCAACATCGCCGCCTTAGCGCAATAGCTCGGAATGACACAACACTGAGACAACCAGTCCATACCCAATATCACATCCAAAATCCAACGTACCAAGAACCAAAGATCCCCTCGGGTCTCCAAGCCCCGATAGTCACCACACAATGCCGATACACTCGACCCGCAACCACAACAGGGCCTGAATATGAGAACTCCCAGTCTCCAACTCCATATAGCGCACGAATCACCATACCTGATCCCAATTTCGCCGTCCAAATACATACCACATCTCTAATACCCAATCATTCCACAAGAGATATTATAACATTCTTCTGTACCACCAAGCAACCCGAATATCAGCACTCGATCTACAAGAAAGTGCCGCAATACTACCGATGTACCATCAACTTAATCACATTAACTTTTTCTGAAACATATACCCTCGTCAAATTACCTCCAACTAGCAATACCATTTCCTTAATCATCTGAAGCTCATTTCTCTAATTATCAGAAACTGCCCGTGCTGCCTAAGGATTTTATGACCTCCTGTTCAGAACTGAACCGTAACCTTACACACGCAAATCTCAATCCTCCACAACATACCGTATATACCATACCATCCTAGAATAACATGAGAACTTCATCTCCCTTCCGAGCCACAAACATCTACGTACTCAACTAGTCAAGAACTTCCCATTGATCCCGCCTAGAATAAAATCATTACACATCCCATGCTCTTCACGCCAGCAGAAAATATACCTCTCTCACCGTGGTAGAAACCGTCGAGAACTCTCCTGATTCCTTTTGCACAAAACTAAACCGTCGGGTCTGAATCCTTCTATCTCAACCAAACTACGCAGGCCACTATCACCCAAGATCATTTCCGTGAAGCACTTGTAAAAACTCATTATCTTGTAAGCACCCAAAGAACTAGTCATATCCTTACCATACCGATTCGGCCTACTACCAAGCTACCCCATCTATCCGAGTGTCCTTTTGAGTTACCTTCGACTTGATACTCCCTTTTACTGTAGCACCATAATTTCTCAACCCAGACTCGCCACACGACCCAAGAATAATACCACATAGTCTAAGGCTCACAACCCGCTGAATTCTCTTTCAAATGCTCCCAAAAGCATCGCATTCAGAATACCTACCCTGAAAAGACCTCATGCGAATCTGAAGACATTACTTTCCTAATACTGATGTATAGAATCCCATAATTGATATAGAAATGACTAAAGTCTTGATACCCTCCAGCGCAAACCTCAGTTTCTAGCCAAATTATTCTCTTGAAAATCTCCAGTTATTACATGTAAAACCCCGAACGCATTAGAATCATTCTCTATAGTCATCCTCTCTACCCAAACTGCAATTATCCCGATCAACAGAACCGAACAACCTGCGCCTCATTAGCACTTCTGACACTGCAGCATATAACCTTACCTTGATGCAACCAAGCCACTTTTCTTTCCAATGCACCGAGCATTCTTTATCAACAACAACTCAAGACATTCCGTGATTCTCAAACACCTATGAAGCATGATATAACCTTACCTTAGTCGAAGATTTTCCTTTACTCGAGCCATCCTCGGGCTCAATCTCCGCAAACCAAAACTGATTCACCAGCATGCCTCGCACTGGGACCAACATAGCACATAACAGTGCAATCAGCTAATCAATGGCAAACTCCCCCACTTGGCTCAAAGCCATAGATCAAAACACACACCATAACTCATCACACATATACTTTATTGCTGCCATAATACCATAGTGAGATTAACTCAATCCTTCATAAGCTCGTGGAACACAGACCATCTGATACTTCATATCTTCTGCAACTCTCGCATTTACTCTCGTAACAATTTAACCCATTCCCTTAAGCGACTCAGATTCAAATCACAACATATATCTTTCACTTGAAATTGATATCTTCTAACAGACAACATAAGGATCGCACAACCTCAGAACGCTCTGCAGGAGATAACCCATCTGCTTTGCCTCAAACTCGTATTTCAGTATACCTTCCGCCGTCATAAACATTACGAAGTCACTTAGTCTTCCTGAGTCTGAACTCATACCGCAACATGAAATTTACTTCACTCCCAACTAGAAAACATGAAAGGATTCATCACACGCCCATAACTCAGGGCTATACCTCAAATCAAGATGGAAATCAAGCACCTAATGGTTCTTCTATCCCCCAGTAGATCCTTCTCGTCGCTTCCAAATCGTACGAATACATCTCGCGGTCACATCACCCTCATCATGCACTATCCCGTCATTACTTCCTTTAATAGGGACACAACAGCACATATAGATCCAGAAACACATGCTCACCCAATCAACTGCTCAGGGCGCAACCTATAGGTAACAATCCGGCCTCAAGTCTTCCAAACTGGCCCAACATCAACACACAGAGATCACATCTCGCCCCTCGATCAGGGAATCACAAGCCATCAATGCACATTTGATACTGAGCGCTCAAGCGCTCGCATACGAACGCGTGGAAGGAATTCAAAGAGTTACATTTCAAGCTGAATCAAGGACGCACAATAAGAATTCAAGAATGTGAGTTTTCCTAATGGTTCTGCAGCCTCCCGAGGATAAATACAAACATCTCCGTACCGATCCGTGAGACTCTACTAAACCTGCTCATGACTCGTGAGACCTATGTAACCTAGG
>NW_017682538.1:0-1142 GCF_001879085.1 Nicotiana attenuata | reverse complement strand
TATATATATATATATATATATGTATATATAGACCCTCGGTCTATCTCCGTCATTATTCTCACAATCAGACCCTCGGTCCATCTCAGTATCCTCACAATTAGACCCTTGGTCTATCTCCGTCATCAACCTCACAATCAGACCCTCGGTCTATCAGTAAATCAGGGGACTCGGCCCAAACAGTTTTTCATATTTTTAAGAAGTAAAGTGATGAAATCAGATTTAATCAATAAACAGGTAAAACATGACTGAGGTTATGCTTTCAAACAAATAGAGTGAGGAAAAATAGTAAAAATGCCCCTAAGGGTCTCAACAGGTCGGCACAAGGCCCCAAACATGGCATACAACCCAAATTATAATATCAATCTCTAAAGGGAAAAGGGCCAGATATATCCCTCTACTTTAGAATATTGTTTATATGTAACCTTCGTTATACTTTGCGAACAAAAATACCCCTGCCGTCACCAAACTTATAATATATACCCCTACTTTTGACAGAAATCCACAGTGGCAAAGACCCTCCTATTAAAATCCTACGTGGCCTGATATTTGGGTGAGGTGGATGCTACATGGCATGTCACCTCATCACCCTAGCCCTATTCCCCCCTCCCAAATACTTTCTCTTTCCCTTCTATTTCTTCTTCTGCCATTTCCATTCTTGCCTCTCGGTAGTGAAAGAAGAGAAAAGATTCGAACCCAGATAATTGAATCCAAATCATTATGGAAAGTACTTTACCATGTTCAATTTCTTTACAAATACTTGAAGAATCTACACTAAACTTAAAATAAGAATAACATTACTGCCAAAAAAAAAAAAAAAGAGTTACCATTTGCATTTTTATCCCAAACACAAGTACAAATAAGTAGAATTAATTAGAACCCAGTCAAGAAAAGTGAACTTTTTAGACTCGAAAACTAATTCAACACAATCGACTTCACCAAAAAAAAATTCCATTTTTACTCCAAAAAAAAACTCAAAGAATCAAACAAGTAATCGGGTCCTTTGGTCTTAAGAATGCAAGTGCAACGTATCAAAGGTTGGTCACCCAAATGTTTCAAGAATATTTAGGTAAAACTATGGAGGTATATATAGATGATATGCTAGTTAAGACTCAACATTCAAAATATCATATATCGCACCTGTC
>NW_017682537.1:0-9722 GCF_001879085.1 Nicotiana attenuata | reverse complement strand
CATAAGTGTTGCAACATAGCCGGAACAGGGCCCCGACATACCCATAATATCTATAACAAAAATGCATACCAAGACCAAGGCAAGTCCGAAGAAGGGATCTCGCCAATCACCGCTGAACTGGACAGCCTACTATGGTGGGGGAGCTGCGCCTGCCTGTCTATCAGGACCTGCAGCACGACATGCAGCGTCCACAAATAAAAGGACGTCAGTACGAATAAAGTACTGAGTATGTAAGGCAGGGAACCATAAGTACGAACAGTAATGTAAGCAGGGATAGAGAATAAACAACCTGTAACATCTGGGTACCTCTAAGGCTACTGACATGAAATGCGTAATACATATGTATATATACATAAAATTTTAAAACATACGCCTCTGTGGGCATCATCATCATCATATCGTACCCGGCCGTAATAGGCTCGGTAAAAACGTATCCGGCCACGTGGAGCTCGGTAAAACCCAACTGATCAGTGGTTGCACAATAGGTGCCATACCCGGCCGACTATAGCGCGGCTCGGTAGAGTAAAATAGATTCATATATATAATGCATGCTCGACTCATGAACTCACGTTCTAAACCTTTCGGAGTAACGTAAGGTCGGTATCCTCTGTACACGTTATTAGGACTAACTCTTCACCATGAACCTTATAAGAATCAGGAAGTACCAATAACATTGACAACATAAGAATAAGAGAAGCAACATCAACATCAATCGTTCCATAAGAGGGGAAACAATGTAAGTACTGCTAGCTTCTAAGAGTAGAGTATCTTTGGAAGCTCGTTCATTACATTATGTACAATCGGAGTCGTGCAAAAGAAGGAAAGGGATAGCCTCACATACCTTGTATATACTGCCCCAATCTCAAGCTATGCAATTTTCACGACTCCTTAGTCTACAATAAGAGAAACGGTACTATAGTTACCATTCAAGCGTCATAACTATCATGTATCGACAATAACCTATTTTACGATGAAGAGGACAGCACCTCCCCTATATATATGACTTCACACAATTCCAAACAATCACCAAACAGCCCAAACAACATCAATAATAATCATATTGAGCATCCCAAAACAGTCCACCAACCGATAACATTACTACCAAGCCTTTCGATATATATTTCACAAGTTCTAGCTTCAATGACTTAGCCGTAACTTGGATAATCTTAAATACATATAGATTAAGAGGTTCCTTACCTTTATACAGAAAGAACAACTCCAATTTGACCTTAATTCTCCACGAAATATCCCTCCAATTCTGCCACAACAACAAGGAAGCGAAACTAGCAATCAATTAGTGTTTCTTTTTGGCACTAGAATCACTTTAGAAGGCTTGAAATCACCTAGGGTTGATATTAAGAACTTGAGGGAGTATTTACAGAACATAAACCCTTTAAAACAACCTCCCACACGAGCTGGAACAACACAAAAATGAGCAACAACAAGAAGAACAAGAGACTTACTAGCGCCACGGGATTCCCGACACTTGATTTATGTTGTTTGCCCTTTGTTTGGGTCTTGAATCTTGAGAGAACCTTGAGAGGGTGTTCCTAGGGTTCTAAGGTCTGAAAATAGTGAAAATAAATGACTTAAAACGGGTTGGAGGCGTCCTATATAGATCCAAATGTCTTAAACCGCCTAAGTGGGTCCCATAGAGAGGTGCTTGGCGCAGTCTCGCGAAAACGCAAATATCTCTCTACTCCAATGTCGTATTGATAAAAGGTTTAATGCGTTGGAAACTAGACTCATAGATCTTCAATTTGGTGGGTAGATCACCCCGTAATTCCAAGTATATTGGGAGAAAAGCTTAATAATATTTGACCTAAAGTTTAAGTAAAACTATGAACTTAAGTTGCAACAACTCTTGTCGACTTTTGTTTTATAACTCGTTTGACTTCAAGACTATGATACGGATATTTTATGATTCATATACCTTAAAATACGACCTCTTGAGAGTATTAAGCACCCCTAGGTTTACCCAAAAATACGGCTGACAACATCCTTGATTCGTTTAACTTCTAATACTTGTTAACCACCCTTATACACCTTTGTATCATTTAAGACCAATAAGATTAATCTCTTATCATCTCAAAGATAATCTCTTCATGGATTTACGTCGACGACCCTATGGCATGAACTAACGTATGTAAATATGGGTTGTAACATTTGTGCTTCACTAGTGGACACATTGGGTTTGTGGGCAACATGTGAGCCACAATGGATGTACATAACCCGGTCATATCATCGTATGACCATGAAAAGATGTCCTCATACCCTTTCAAGAACTGTTTGTACTCTTCCTTTTCTGATGGCGACAAGTGGATGATGATGCGGGTTTCCTTGACAATTTCAGTGTCTTCCAAGTTGATTATTTTCGTTTTGTCCAGATTGGACTTAGGCTTGTTCTCAAAGTCTTCTACTTCTCTGGCAATTTCCTCGGGTATGACATCTTCTTCTTTCGAATCACTATCGTTTTGTTGCGTCGTCTCATTACATGTCACATTTTTTGGTTCATCGAGACAGGAAATGGTAATGCTGTATAGATAAAGATATGAGAGAAAAATGGTAATAATAAATATTGATTCATTGAAGCATAAAAGCGATTTTCAATAATTTAAACAACGTGTTTGGAACATTGGAAATATTATTTAAAGAAAAATGCCAAAAAGGGAAATCATTTTTCTTTGAAAATAAACAAAACAATACTGTTCAGCCTTGCTACCGCGGGACTCGTCAGGTCCTGGATAGTCTGACCGTCCAATTCTTGAGGAATGATCCTTTCTCCACAGCCCGGATGGTAGGGCCTTCCTCCTCATCCTGCTCCTCAACAATTACACAACAGTCCATGTCCTCATCCTCCAAGAACAGGTTCCTTAAGGCTGCCAGTGTTGCTTCCTCCTCTGATCCCCATATAATGTCGGCCTGTTGGAAGGTCTGACTCAAGTGCGGTACAGGCAGCTCCAAGAGATAGTACGGACCACGCCATGATGGTGACCAGTTTCTGTACTCTTGCCAAGTGTGTCGGTATCCCAAGCCAAAAGTAGTGCCATGAGGCTTCGGCTGTATTGGCTTGGAAATGCCCTGAAGATTTTTGCCAAGACCTTTGCCAGGCTCATACCCTCTCCAGTTCATCATGCTTGCTATCTTGCTATCCCACCACTTATCTTTGTCGATTGCATTGACCTGCTCGATATGATGATAAGTTTCTCCATCGAGCCTTCTTCTATTCTCAACCACCGGGATAGTCTGACGGTTGTAAATAGGGTTTCTCCCATCTCCATGGAAAATCACCTCCTGATGGTTCCACTCAAACTTCACTGCCTGATGCAAAGTTGATGTCACCGGCCCAGTGGCGTGTATCCATGGTCGTCCCAACAACAGGTTGTAGGATGCAGATATGTCCAGCACCTGAAACTCGACATCAAACCACGTAGGCCCCATCTGCAGATAGAGATTAATTTCCCCGATGGTAGCTCTCTAAGACCCGTCAAATGCCTTCACGTTCAAGGTCCCTTCTTGTATCTCGTATAGGCCTTTGCCCAACCTCTTCAGTGTTGTCAATGGGCAAATATTGAGGCTGGATCCTCCATCGATTAGGACCTTGGTAATGAAGTAGTCTTCGCATTGCACTGTGATATGCAGTGCCTTATTGTGAGTCAAACCCTCAAGCGGCAACTCATCCTCGTGGAAAGTGATTTTGTGACTTTCCAGTACCTGTCCCACCATGTTAGCCATTTCTCCATTTGTGATGTTATTGGGCACATATGCTTCGTCCAATACTTTCATCAGAGCGTTCCCGTGTTTTTGAATTCTGCAGCAGCGACAAGATAGATATTTGAGCAGGAGTATTGTTCAGATGATCAATGACTGAATATTCCCTTGCTTGTACTTTCCTCCAGAGGTCATCTGGACCTGTTTCCATAACGGGAGGTCTGTTAGAGGCCTGTTTGCTGGGCTCTCCCAAATGCTCGGGTGTATAGACCCTTCCAGTCCTAGTCATCCCTTGTGTATCACCAGATTCTCCCATTTTGGTTTTCCCTTTTCTTCTAGCTTCAGCCGCATAATCCCATGGTATAGCCTTGGTGCTGAAAGGCGGTGTGGTTGATACTGTCACTGTATATGGGGTGGCTACTTTCACCTCAAATGGAATAGGTGCAACTGCAGGGGGTGCTACCTCAACTTCAAATGGGATTGATGCTGTTACCTCGACCTCCACTAGTGGCTGTAATTGCACTATAATGGGATTGAGTGTGACTGTGGGCTTCTTGGGATTGTCACCCTCTTTGATAAGTCCGATTGATCCCTCCGGATCCCATTCTTCATCCATTTCTATCACATTGATACCTTCACCCCTGTGATCTGGGAGGGGGTTATTGCGGACATTAGGCGTAGCCTCCTTCGCCTGGATGATCTTGTTGTCAATCAAAGCCTAGATTTTGTCCTTCAATATGCGACATTCGTCAATGGTGTGCCCTTTCATGCTCGAATGGAATGCACAAGTCTTATTTGGGTTAACCCATTGGGATAAGTTCTCCCTGGCCACAACAGGGATGGGAGTGACGTAACCAGTAGCCTTCAACCTTTCATATAGCTGGTCGATGGGTTCAGTAATGGCAGTGTATTGCTTGGGTGGTTGTCACACCTCCTTTTTCCTACACCACCCCCGGGAGGGTATATATAATGGAGTTATTTCCAACTTGAAGTGACAATCGAAACGAGATTATTTAATTAAAAAGATCCAGAGTCGCCACTTCGGAGATTTATGGTGTCCCAAGTCACCGGTTAAATCCCGAATCGAGGAATATATTGACTCTGTTTTACAGTCCGCGAACCAGAAATCCGGGTAAGAAATTCTGTTAACCCGGGAGAAGGTGTTAGGCACTCTCGAGTTCCGTGGTTCTAGCACGGTCACTTAACTGTTATTATGGGCATAATTATCTGATTTAAAAAACAATTTGAACCTATGTGTATTTTTACTTTTAACCGCTTTTATTCATTTTTGAAGAAGATTTAACGTCGTCTAAAATATGTCTTTGGATCGTGTCACATGAAATGCACCCGCAATCCGAAACACATTTTATTCAACATTATAAGGATTTGGATTTGGGTCACATGAAATGCACACCCGAGTTTAGGAAGGTAATATTATTAAAATAACGCGCCTAAAGCAACTACGCGTTTTTAACTTTCCGAGGGCCATGGAAATTTGCTAAAGGGCACGCCTCGAATTCAAAGGATTTAAAAGAAATAATTAAGTGAGGGCCACGCATTTGAGATTTTATTTGGCGCGGCGCACCTCAATTCCATTTTAAAAGGGTATTCAAACTAGAGCTCGGAGGGCCATAGACTATTTGTATTACTAATATGGCTCACCTCCGGTCTACTTAAGTAAAGAAGCTTAAAGGAATCTAATTGCTTTTAACCAAAAGATTTTGCCCAACCAATTTACTAAAGCACATCATATTAATTTATCAAATGTTGAAAAGGAAATTACTTCGAATATGCAACTAAACAAAACCCCATTCGAAAAGTGCCTTTCAGCTTTTGGCTCAAAGTAAGCCCAATTCATAACTTGGATTTGAAAACATACAAAGAAATCTAACTCTTTTTATATCAAGCATTGCGGATCCAACCCAATCTCACAATGGCCCAACAATTAAACGGATGAGTTGCTGGGCCCTAAAGACCAGCCCAGCCAACGAAGTGTCTTTGCAAATGACTTCAAGCCTCAAAGCCCAATGGGCATAAAACCTGGAAGGACGCGGCTAAGGGCCTGGACTCGACATCGAGTCCTTAACACAACAGATGGCCCTCTTGCATTTAACAATAATCAACAACCCTTTTTAATACTAACATTAATCAATCCAAAATAATAACTAGATTCATGCCTCAACTTCACTGTTCTAATTTGGTAACTAACAAACATTTTGTGTAATCTAAAATTACCAACACATTTGGAATACATAATCTACTAACTCTTCTAACAGTAAAACAAACTGAAGAATTAAAACAAACGGAAATCAACAGGCATTGAATACCATTCCAGTTACATTTTGACATGAGTCTCATTATTCATAACATGGCTTTATTTTAAACATGTTAAAAGATTGAATCAATGAGTCAAATGGAAAATGAACAAAAGGGGACATATAATGCAACATATATCTTCAATTTTCTTCCTCAAATCTTCACATGAGTCAACCTTTACATTTTGAGATCAAAAGTATGTACCTAAATATGGCAAAAACAGAATTAGAAATTGAATTAAGGATCCAGAAGAGACAGCAGCAGCAGTAAACAGCAGGAACAGTGATTTAGTAGGAATCAGCATGACTAACAATAAAACAGTGTTCTCCAAACAATAACCCAAATCAGCCTTCACAATATCTAAAATTCAACTCATTTTTAGCCCAGACTCAGCTTTCACAACCAGATCAAACTATCCTTGAACTCATGTGAATCAGAAATGCTTCAGAGATTTGGATCCTCAGGAATTATAGAAAAAACAATTTAATTGAACAATAATTTTTCTCAGATTTTAGTTTGTATTTTTCAGAGTGTTCTATCTTTGAATTAGAATGCTAATCTGCCTAGAATGAAAGGTAAGAGGTCTTTCTATAGGCATGCCTAAGGCAGCCCTAGCCTAACTAACCAATTTTCTCTTTACCCCTTCTTTCTTGATTGTTTACCCTTTTTACCCCTTTAAAATATCTGAAAACCCTCTACTCTTTAACAAACCAGCTCTCATCTTATCCTCTAGAACCTTCCTCCTAACAGAAATGATTCCCTTAAACCCCAAATCCCTGAATGGACCCCAAATACCCATGTATTTACAATCTCTACCTGACCCTTAAGCCCCTTTAAGCTTCTAATTATTCAATCGTCCCCCTCCCCTAGGTTTCTTTGTTCAAATCAGCCCCTACAAATCTTTAATGCTTTACAATTGTGATAAACAACAAATCATCACACAAATTTCACCAATCGGATCAAAATGAAGCAAACAACACTAAAAGTTGAATCGCTAGCAGACCTCAAATTCCACATTCACAAAACTAAAATTTCTTCTTCAAACTGTCAAACAATCTAAAACTAGGCAACTTTATGCAAACATGAAGGCAATTAAACGATTGAAATAAATCAACAACAAAACAAAAGCAAATAGAGATGATTAAACTGACAACGAAACATTATGCATTATAGACTAGATTAATTAAACAAAAACCAAAATTAAACAGAACCCTAAAGACTCCAACATTCAGGAAACTCTGACTTCGTTTTACTGGTCAAAGAAAGAAACTAGGAAAAACCGGAATAATGGAGAGAAGAGGAACAAAGAAAAAGTGAAAAGGAATGAGTATACCTTGCTGAAAGCGGGCCAAACGTTCTTCTAATTATGCTTCAAACGACCAACAAAGGTCTTTTCCCTCAAAGGATCTGCTCTTGCATGGCTTTGACCGGATCACTTTGGAGGAAAGGACTTCTGAAAGTCTAAAGGGATCGAACTTGGCCAAAACGGGGGAAACCCCCACTTCGATTTATGAATCTGGAATCTTGCTAGGGCTTCTTAAGCGAGACAGTGAGGTATTCATGGAGTGGAAAGTACAGGGACGTCTTGGGGATGCTTTGGACCAATTTTGAGGAGATTAAAGTTTGGGGAGCCCGACCTTTGATCTGAAATTCGACGACCTTAAAGATGATTTGAAGGAAACGGTTTGGGGATTTGGGATGAGGAGACACAGGTGACTCTAGGGTGTAATTTTGATGGCGAAAGGAGGTGGCACCGCCGGCGAGTAGTTGTGGGAATTTAGGGCGGCGGTCTCTAGGGTTCTGAGGAGAGGGGTTGTGAAGGAGACGAGTGGATGGGGGGTGGGGTGTTGTTAAGACATATATATATTTATTAGAACCCACTTCAGGGCCGTTGGATCAAAGATCCTCGACGGTCCTGATCGCCCTTAAACGAAACGAGGTCGTTTGGATGGTGAGGGGAGAAGGTGGACCGGGCAGGGTGGTTTTGGGCCGGGTATTGGGGCAATTTGGACGGGTTTCAGGGGTTTGGGCTTGGAGATGATTTAATTAATTTGGCCCAAATCCCTTTTCTTCATTTCCCATTAATTCTTTTTAGTGCCTTTTCGTTTTCTTTTCTTCTTTTTATTTTATTTTATTATTTTTTTCAAATTAAAGAAAAATCTAAATTAATTCCTAGGACCTAATTAACTAAAACTAATTAAACCCTAATAAAAATTGACACTATTAATTAAAAAACAAATTAAATGAAAAACGACTCAAAAATAGAAATTAAAATTAAAAATGCAAATTAAACTATTTTGTGATTTTTTTTATAAAATAACTTAATTACTAATTAATTCTTAAAATGCACAATTAACTCCTAAATGCACATGCAACACATTTTGTATTTTTCATTAGTTAAAATGCACAGAAAAAATGCAAACAATTAACAAAAAATGCCACAAAAATTCACAAAATTGCAAATAATGAAAAGAAACTTTATTTTCTTGAATTTATGGGAGTAATTCATATAGGGCGAAAATCACGTGCTTACAACTTCCCCTCTTTGCTCGGAATGACGAAGAGTTTTCGTGCGAAGATAAAGTGAGCGGATACGAGCGATTTTTGCCCGTTTGAATACTCCGTGGGAAGCATTTTTTAAAAGATTTGACCGCACCCTGATTCCGAGGTTGCCTACATATCCTTGGCTATAAAGGAATCAGGTCAGTGTAGTTCAGGAAGTTTCGGTAGCTGGGACTACCATGAAGCTGTGATTTCATTGTTGCTGCTGCTGCTGCTACTGCTTTCTGAACTCTTTATTACATCGTGACAAAATAAAAGAAGCTAAACTAAACTATGATCTATGCATTACAAAAACCCTATCTATATCTTCAAACTTGATCTTGTGGTTCCTGTTGCCTTGTTGACTTGTATTCTCCAGGTGAAGTTCCTTTGTTGCCGACTTGAATTGTAATCTGATATGTTTTCCCTTTTCTTCAGGCGGGCGCTTGATTGCTGAACTTGAACCGCCTTCTTTGAAACTGCTTTCCCTTGAAACTTGAACTGTCTTTCTTTCTCTTGAAACTTGAACTGTCTTTCTTTCCCTTGAAACTTGACTTGTTTTCCCTCAAAACTTGAGCTGTTTTCCCTTGTTCTCCAGGTGGGCGCCTGATTCTATAATAAATCAGACAAAACAAAAGAAATTTTTCTGCCCCAGTTTGCACTAGGAAGATTTGTGAGTTGTTAGCAAAACTATAAATCACCTACGCAGCTGATGAAGGATGCAATGATGAGAGTAAAATTAATGACTCGACTAGGATAGCGTCTCCTGAAAGTGATTGAGCTTGCAGAAAACTATAAACTAAGCTTGACTTAAAGTAAAAACTGACCCTATTCCCCAGGCGGGGCCCCTGATTTCAAGAAAACTAAAAATTGACCCTCTTTTTTTCAAATCCAGACTTCCCTTTTTTTTTTCAAATTCAGACTTCCCCTTTTTTAAAAATTATTATCCTAGGAGGAAATTCATCGGACTAGGTTTTCTATCTTAGGAGAAAGATTCATCAGACTAAGATTTTGATCCTAGGAGAAAGTTCATCAGACTAGGTCACTTTTTTTGTATCTTAGGAGAAAGATTCATCAGACTAAGATTTTGATCCTAGGAGAAGGTTCATCAGACTAGGTCTTCTATCTTAGGAGAAAGATTCATTAGACTAAGA
>NW_017682536.1:8801-9722 GCF_001879085.1 Nicotiana attenuata | reverse complement strand
TAACTACATACCAACCAATCCCAAAACACATTACGGACCTGCTCGAGGCCTCAAATCACATCAAGTAGACGCTAAAATCATCAATCGACCTCCAATCCAAGCTTTATGAACTTTGAACTTTCCAACTTCTATTTCCGATGTTTAAACCTATCAAATCACGTCCGATTGACTTCAAATTTTGCACACAAGTCTCATTTGACACTGCGGACCCACTCCAACTTCCGGAATTGGATTCCGACCCCGATATCAGAAAGTCAACCTCCGGTCAAACTTCCCAAAACCTTCAAATTTCTATCTTTAGCCAATTGGCTTCAAAATGACCTACGGACCTCCGAATTCACTTCCGATCGCGCTCCCAACTCCAAAATCACCATACAGAGCTATTCCCAGACTCGAAACCCAAACAGACATCAATAACACTGAAATGCA
Organism: Nicotiana attenuata; assembly: GCF_001879085.1. Lineage (NCBI taxonomy): Eukaryota > Viridiplantae > Streptophyta > Magnoliopsida > Solanales > Solanaceae > Nicotiana > Nicotiana attenuata. The sequence goes on along the minus strand of NW_017682536.1, from coordinate 9,293 downwards.
CTTCAAGCCAAACTTAAGAAATTCCTTCTAAAATGCTAACTTCCACAATATGCGCCAAAACGCTCCCGGGTTATCCAAAACTCAATCCGGGCATACGCCTAAGTCCGAAATCATCATACGAACCTGCTGGAACTTCAGATCCTGATTCCAAGGTTGTTTACTCAAAATTCCAATCCTAGTTCATTCTTTCAACTTTAAGCTTCTCAAATGAGAATTTTTATTTCAATTTAACTCCGATCTTCCTGAATTTAAATTCCGACCATGCGAACAAGTCACAATTTCTGAAATGAAGCTGCTCATGGCCTCAGACTGCTGAACGACGCGCTAGGGCTCGAAACAACCAGTCGGGTCGTTACAATAGTGTAAGTGCATACATTATAAATATATATAAGCTATATTCGATATAATATTAGATAATGCACTAATACTTAGTGCATAGTGTAGTGTAAGTATATATATATATATATATATATATATATATGTATATATATA
>NW_017682536.1:0-6950 GCF_001879085.1 Nicotiana attenuata | reverse complement strand
ATATATATATATATATATATACAGCGGAATCGAAATACAAAATAGATAAACAATATGGGAGGGGAAACATGCTATGGGGAGTATAATAAATTCCAAATAAGAGTCGTCCAATAATAAAGGAATACAACACAACTCAATAGTACGTAATTGAAACCGAGTTTCAACCAGTGCACGGCATCACCTTCGTGCTTTTACTCTCGTCCTCACCAAGCAATACATGTGCACGGCATCACCCTTCGTGCTTTTACTCTCATTCCTCACATATATCAATAGAATCGGCACGGAATGGTACATCGTGCGGCACGGCATCACCCTTCGTGCTTTAACACTCTTTCTCATAATAAGCAAACAACGCACGGCATCACCCTTCGTGCTTTACACTCTTTCCTTACCATAAACAAACAGTGCACGGCATCACCCTTCGTGCTTTAACACTCTTCCTCACCCAATCAACAATCAGAAACAAGGGCAAGGGAATAAATAAACAATAATGAAAATCCCGGCAAGGGAACACAAACAACAATTAAAAACCCGGCAAGGGCACAATATCAATAACCAACAACGTCCCGGCAAGGCAATGAATCATGAACTCTTTTCTTTCTTTCACTTTCATCTCATAGTTCACATTATCACTTGAGACAATGCTCCAAAGAGTTACTTATCTCATATACCTTCACAATTTGTATTTCAACCCGAGCCAGTGCTCCACGAAGTTTCAAGATCACAATTTCTTTCACAAGGTCTTTACAATATATAGAAGTCATCATTTAAGCATGGAAGGCATAACAACAACCAAACTATCCGCAAATAAGGACTCACGGTCATGCTAGACACCAATGCATAGATACTCGTCACCATGCCTATACATCGTACTCGACAATTAGCAAGTTACAAATAAGACTGAACTCATATTCCCTCAAGCTAAGGTTAAACCAAACACTTACCTTGATGCCTTGAACTCAACTCAAGCCTCAACTATGGCTTTACCTCGTAATTCCACCTCCAATCCGCTCGAATCTAGCCACAAATTACTTAATTACATTAATAAACACTAAATGAATCAATTTGAATGCATAAAAATGAATTTCCCAAAGTTTTTCCCAAAAATTCCAAAATTGCCCCCGGGGTTCGAAGCAAAACCCGGTTACCCATTCCCCCACGAACTCAATATGCAATTTGTTTTAAAATCGGACCTCAAATTGAGGTCCAAGTCCCCAATTTATAGAAAATCTAGGTTCTACACAAAACCCCCAATTTCTCCCATGAAAATCATTGATTTTAAGTTGAAAACATGTTAAATGATGTTAATGATTGAAAGAGTCAAGTAAAAATCAACTTACAAATGATTTGGGATGAAACTTGTTCTTGAAAAATCGCCTAAGGAGTTGTATTTTGAAATTGGGGTGAAAAATGACTTGAAATTCGTCTAAGTATGAAAAATGCAGGTTGCAGATGTGGGAAATGCGAACTGGGGTTCGCAATTGCGAACCCCGACTGCTACTTTGGGAATTGCGGACAAAAGTTTGCATTTGCGAACCATTGGCATATTTGGGGACTTCGCATTTGCGAACAGAAGCGTCGCATTTGCGAAAGTCCCAGCTTTCGCATTTGCGATGCTATGATCGCATTTGCGAGCCAGGCTTCGCAAATTTCCAAGTTCAAAAATGCACTCCGTGGCTTATCCAAAACTCACCCGAGCCCTCGGGGCTCCAAACCAAATATGCACACAACCTCAATAACATCCTATGGACTTACTCGCGCGATCAAATCGCCAAAATAACATCATATACATCGAATTAAACCTCAAAATTCGTAATTTCTTCGAAATTTCCATAAAACATTAAATTTCCATTTTAAGTCCGAAACACGTCAAACGACGTCCGTTTTCAACCAAACTTTATAGAAAGCGCTTAAACCATATATAAGACTTGTACCGGGCGCCGGAACCAAAATACGAGCCCGATACCATAGTCTTTTAATCAAATTTCATTTTCATTTTCCTTAATCATTTCCAGAAAAATATTTCACACAAAAATTCATTTCTCGGGCTTGGGACCTCGGAATTCGATTCCGGGCATATGCCCAAGTCCCATATTTTCCTACGGACCCTCCGGGACCGTCAAATGACGGGTCCTGGTCCGTTTACCCAAAAGTTGACCGAAGTCAAATATATTCATATTAATATCAAAATTTAGCATTTTTCACACATAATTCATATTTAAGCTTTCCGGCTACGCGCCCGGACTTCGCACGCAAATCGAGGCAACCCTGAATGAGGTTTTTGAGGCCTCGGAAGCACGAAATGAATGAGAAATAGGTGATGACCCTTTGGGTCGTCACATTCTCCACCTCTAAAACAACCATTCATCCTCGAACGGACAAAAGAAAGAAGTACCTGAGTCGGGGAAAAGATGAGGATAACGACTCCGCATGTCAGACTCGGACTCCCAGGTCGATGCCTTAGGAGGGTGACCTCTCCACTGAACACGAACAGAAGGGAAACTCTTGGATCTCAACTGACGAACCTGTTGGTTCAAAATAGCTACCGGCTCCTCCTCATAAGACAGATCCTTGTCCAACTGGACAGTGCTGAAATCTAACACGTGGGCTGGATCGCTGTGATACCTCCGAAGCATGGACACATGAAAAACTGGATGCACGGCTGATAAGCTGGGCGGCAATGCAAGTCTATAAGCCACCTCTCCCACTCAATCAAGAATCTCAAACAGACCAATGAACCTAGGTCTAAGCTTTCCCTTCTTCCCAAATCTCATCACGCCCTTCATAGGCGACACTCGGAGCAATACCCGCACACCAACCATGAAATCTACATCTTGAACCTTACGATCCGCATAGCTCTTTTGCCTAGACTGAGCTGAACGAAGCCTATCCTGAATGATCTTGACCTTGTCCAAGGCTTCCTGAACCAAATCCGTACCTATCAACCGAGCCTCTCCCGTCTCAAACCATCCGATCGGAGACCGGCACCGCTTACCATACAAAGCCTCATAAGGAGTCATCTGGATGCTCAACCGGTAGTTGTTGTTGTAGGCAAACTCCGCTAAAGGCAAGAACTGATCCCACGAACCTCCAAAGTCAATAAAACAAGCCCGAAGCATATCCTCCAAAATCTGAATAGTCCGCTCGGACTGACCGTCCGTCTGGGGATGAAATGTTGTGCTCAACTCAACCCGCGTGCCCAACTCTCGCTAGACTGCTCCCCAGAAGCGCGAGGTAAACTGCGTATCCCGGTCCGAAATGATAGATACCGGCACACCATGAAGGCGAACGATCTCCCGGATATAGATCTTACCTAATCTCTCGGATGAATAGGAGACTGCCACAGGAATGAAATGCACTGACTTGGTCAGCCTATCCACAATGACCCAAACTGCATCGAACTTCTTCCGAGTCAACGGAAGTCCGGTAACGAAGTCCATAGTGATCCTCTCCCACTTCCACTCGGGAAGCTCAATCCTCTGAAATACACCACCAGGCCTCCTTAACCTGCTGACAGTTCAAACAACGAGCCACATGTGATACGATATCCTTCTTCATTCTACGCCACCAATAATGTTGCCGCAAATCCTGATACATCTTCACGGCGCCCGGATGAATAGAGTACCGGGAACTATGGGCCTCCTCTAAGATCAACTCTCGAAGCCCATCCACATTAGGCACACAAACTCGCCCCTGCAATCTCAAAACTCCATCCGCATCTAAGGTAACCTGCTTGGCACCTCCTCGTTGCACCGTGTCTCTAAGGACACACAAACGGGGATCATCAAACTGCCGATCACGGATACGCTCCAATAATGAAGAACGAGCGATCGTGCAAGCTAATACTCGGCTAGGCTCAGAAATATCCAGCCTCACAAATCGATTGGCCAAAGCCTGAACATCCAAAGCAAGCGGACTCTGATTGACCGGAATATAAGCAAGACTGCCCATACTGGCTGACTTCCTACTCAAAGCATCGGCCACCACATTGGCCTTCCCCGGATGATATAAAATGGTGACATCATAATCTTTCAATAACTCCAACCACCTCCTCTGCCTCAAATTCAACTCCTTTTGCTTGAACAAGTACTGAAGACTCTTGTGATCAGTGAACACCTCACAGGCCACGCCATATAAATAGTGCCTCCAAATCTTCAGGGCGTGAACTATGGCTGCCAACTCCAAATCATGCACCAGATAGTTCTTCTCATGAATCTTCAACTGCCTCGAAGCATAGGCAATGACCTTGCCATCTTGCATCAACACTGCTCCAAGCCCAACACGGGAAGCATCACAATAAACAGTATAGGACCCTGAACCTGTGGGCAAAACCAACACCGGTGTCGTAGTCAGAGCTGTCTTGAGCTTCTGAAAGCTCGCCTCACACTCATCCGACCATCTGAACTGGGAACCCTTCTGGGTCAATCTGGTCATCGGGGCTGCGATAGATGAAAATCCCTCCACGAACCATCTGTAGTAGCCTGCCAACCCCAAGAAACTCCGAATCTCTGTAGCTGATGCTGGTCTAGGCCAGTTCTTGACTGCCTCTATCTTCTTTGGGTCCACCTGAATACCCTCAGCTGATACAACGTGACCCAGGAATGCAACTGAACTCAGCCAGAACTCACACTTGGAGAACTTGGCATATAATTGACTATCCCTTAGAGTCTGAAGAACCACTCTAAGGTGCTGCTCGTGCTCCTCCTGGCTGCGGGAGTACACCAAAATATCATCAATAAAGACTATCACGAACATGTCCAAATATGGGCTAAACACTCGGTTCATCAACTCCATAAATGCTGCTGGGGCATTGGTCAACCCAAATGACATGACCAAAAACTCATAATGCCCATACCGAGTACGGAAAGTTGTCTTAGGGACATCGGATGCCCTAATCCTCAACCGATGGTATCCAGATCTCAAGTCTATCTTTGAGAATACCTTTGCACCCTGAAGTTGGTCGAACAAATCGTCAATCCTCGGCAGTGGATACTTGTTCTTTATCGTTACTTGTTCAATTGCCGGTAGTCAATGCACATTCTCATTGACCCATCCTTCTTCTTGACAGATAACACCGGCGCACCCCAAGGAGAGACACTGGGTCTAGTGAAACCCTTCTCAAGCAGATCCTGCAACTGTTCTTTTAACTCCTTCAGCTCCGGCGGGGCCATACGATATGGCGGTATGGAAATGGGCTGGGTTCCCGGAGCCAGATCAATGCAGAAATCAATGTCCCTGTCGGGTGGATACCCGGCAGGTCTGAAGGGAAAACATCTGGAAACTCCCGGACAATAGGCACAGAATCTATATGAGGAACCTCGGCACTGGAATCGCGAACATAGGCCAGACACCCCTTCTCAACCATACGTCGAGCCTTCACGTATGAAATGACGCTGCGGGTAGAATAACCTGGAGTGCCTCTCCACTCTAAACGAGGCATGTCCGGCAAAGCTAAGGTCACAGTCTTGGCATGGCAGTCCAAGATGGCGTGATAGGGTGATAACCAGTCCATACCCAGAATGATTTCAAAGTCAACCATATCTAAGAGCAACAAGTCTACACGGGTCTGGGCCCCACCACCCTGAACCGTATCCCTAGGTTGATCTGCTGCTGGCTGACCTCCACCCCTGGCGGTCTGGGCTCCACCTCTATGACCTCTACCTTCACCTCTAGTACCTCTACCCCCGCCTCTAGCTGGCTGGGCTGGCTGTGGAGCACCTGGTGCCTGGACCATGGCACGAGAATGCTGGCGCGGAGAACTGCTCGGTGCTCGAGGGTAAAATCTGGCAATGTGACCCGTGTCACCACAAGTGTAACAAGCCCTCAGCTGTTGAGTCTGATGTCCCTATCGACCTGAATGGCCTCCGCGGAAACTCTAAAGTAGGCGGTGCGCTGATAGGAGCTGGCGGTGCACTGAGCGACTGCTGATCGGAATAGTATGCCTGAGAACCACGGCCACCTGATGTACCGTGAGAAACCTGAAGGGCCGACTGAAAGGGTCTAGGAGGATGGCCTCTACCATATGAATCTCTACCTCCAGATGAGGTACCACTGAATCTGCCGGAATGACGGGCTCTCTTGTCTCCCCCGTGACCACTCCCCTGTGACAGAACTATCTCAACTCGGCGGGCCACATTGGCCGCCTCCTGAAAGCTGATCTCAGTACCAGTCTCCCTAGCCATCTGGAGACGAATCGGCTGAATCAAACCATCAATAAACCTCCTCACCCTCTCTCTCGGCGGGAAGTATGACAAGAGCATGGCGAGCTAGATCAATAAACCGAGTCTCATACTGAGAGACCGTCATAGAACCCTACTGGAGGCGCTCGAACTGCCTCCGATAAGCATCTCTCTGAGTAACGGGGAGAAATTTCTCCAAGAACAACTCTAAAAACTGATCCCAAGTCAAAGACGGCGACCATGCTGGTCTGGCTAAACAAAAATCTCTCCACCAAGTCTTGGCGGATCCCGATAGCGAAATGCAGCAAAATCAACTCCATTGGACTCAACAATGCCCATGTTCCGAAGAACCTCGTGGCAGCTATATAAGAAATCATGTGGGTCCTCAGAAGAAGCACCGCTGAATGTAGTAGTGAAGAGCTTGGTGAACCTATCCAGCCTCCACAAAGCATCTGCGGACATAGCCACTCCATCGTCGGTCTGAGCAACTACCCCCGGCTGAACTGCCATAGCTGGCTAAACCACTGGAATCTGACCCTGGGGAGCTACCTGCTCTGGAGTACGTGTAGTAGGAGTCTGGGCTCCTTCTCCAGCCTGAGAAGTGGTTGGTGCTACAGGAAGCAATCCTGCTCGAGTGACACTCTCCATGAGGCCCACCAACCGGACCAAAGCGTCCTGAAGAACTGGGGTAGCAATAAACCCCTCTGGGACCTGAGCTGGGCCCACCGGAACTGCTGCGGCTGGGGCCGGAACCTCCTCCTCGAAGTCAAC